>NW_025745367.1:22294-50000 GCF_021184085.1 Oncorhynchus gorbuscha | reverse complement strand
TCGCTTTGGATAAAAGTGTCTGCTAAATGGCATATATATATATATAAAGGTTGACACCTGGTCCTGCCGTGGCTGTGACACTGTCCTCTGAAGTCTCTCTCCCTGGCTCTTCCCCTTTCACCACCCTCAATGACTCACAGTTTGTCTCCTAGAAAAGAAATAAGTGTTTGCCGTACTCCTAATTACCAGTACCCAAAACTACACAGTTAATCACAACAGCAATACCATTGCCTTAAACAAATCTTAGTTCAGTCACCAGTTTAAGTTGAGAGTGGGGGTATCCAGGGTATCCAAGTCAAAAAAATGGAGAACCTTTCATAGTGTTGCCAAACAAAGACTCAACAAACTTACCTTACCTCTGCCAGTCTGTCCCTGCCAGTCTGTCCCTGCCAGTCTGTCCCTGCCAGTCTGCCCCTGCCAGTCTGTCCCTGCCTATCAGTCTCTGCCAGTCTGTCCCTGCCAGTCTGTCCCTGCCTATCAGTCTCTGCCAGTCTGTCCCTGCCTATCAGTCTCTGCCAGTCTGTCCCTGCCTATCTGTCTCTGCCAGTCTGTCCCTGCCAGTCTGTCCCTGCCTATCAGTCTCTGCCAGACTGTCCCTGCCTATCAGTCTCTGCCAGTCTGTCCCTTCCTATCAGTCTCTGCCAGTTTGTCCCTGCCTATCAGTCTCTGCCAGTCTGTCTCTGCCAGTTTGTCTCTGCCAGACTGTCACTGCCTATCAGTCTCTGCCAGTCTGTCCCCACATCATTGTGAAACATTTATATTAGCATTTCACTTCCTTCTAATGAACATTTGATCAACTAGTCTCAGGCTATTAGGGTTCTTGCTTTGCGTTTTGATGTCCTGAAAATACTCTGATGTCCTTTTACTTTTTTCTGACATTGTTCTACCTGGCAGGCTGGCTAGCTGCACAAACACACACACACACACACACACACACACACACACACACACACACACACACACACACACACACACACACACACACACACACACACACACACACACACACACACACACACACACACACACACACACACACACACACACACACACACACACACACACACACACACACACACACACACACACACACAGTGACACACACACACACACACATTGCAGTGACAGGAGTTGACAGCTGTATGAGTTCACCATTTACACAACATATGCGGCAACCTTCTGTCAACCCTTTGTCATTTTAATATATATTTTGTTTCATTTGGCTGGCTTCCTACAATAGCTGAATTTTCAAAGCTTGCGAGCACCAATTCCATTTCTGTGGTGTTCGCTATAATCTTTGCTATCGTCTTTTATACTGATAATAAGTTCAAACAGGTGCCATTAATACAGGTAATGAGTGGAGGACAGAGGAACCTCTTAAAGAAGAAGGTACAGGTCTGTGAGAGCCAGAAATCTTGCTTGTTTGTAGGTGACAAAATACTTATTTTCCACCATAATTTATATATAAATTCATTAAAAATCCTATAATGTGATTTTCTGGATTTTGTTTCTCATTTTGTCTGTCATAGTTGAAGTGTACCTATGATGAAAATTACAGACCTCTTTCATCTTTTTAAGTGAGAGAACTTACACAATTATTGGCTGACTAAATACTTTTTTGCTCCTCTGTACCTGCTGGAGTGAGTGCTACGAGTGGGTGCTGCTATGGTGATCAGTGAGCTGAGATAAAGCGGGGCTTTACCTAGCAGAGACTTGTAGATAACCTGTAGCCAGAAGGTTTGGCAAAAAGTATGAAGCGAGGGCCAACCAACGAGAGTGTACAGGTCGCAGTGGTGGGTAGTATATGGGGCTTTGGTGACAAAACAGATGGCACTGTGATAGACTGCATCCAGTTTGTTGAGTAGAGTGTTGGAGGCTATTTTATAGATGACATCACCGAAGTTGAGGATTGGTAGGATGGTCAGTTTTACGAGGGTATGTTTGGCAGCATGAGTGGAGGATGATTTGTTGCGATATAGGAAGCCGATTCTAGATTTAATTTTGGATTGGAGATGCTTAATGTGAGTCTGGAAGTTTACAGTCTAACCAGACACCCAGGTATTTGTAGAAGTCAGAGCCGTGAGTAGTGATGCTGGACGGGCGAGCAGGAGCGTGCAGTGATCGATTGAATAGCATGCACTTAGTTTTACTTGCGTTTAAGAGCAGTTGGAGGCCACGGAAGGAGAGTTGTATGGCATTGAAGCTCGTCTGGAGGTTAGTTAACACAGTGTCCAAAGAGAGGCCAAGTATACAGAATGGTGTCGTCTGCGTAGAGGTGGATCATTGAATCACCAGAAGCAAGAGCAACATCATTGATGTATACAGAAAAGAGAGTCGGCCCGAGAATTGAACCCTGTGGCACACCCATAGAGACTGCCAGGCGTCCGGACAACAGGCCCTCCGTTTGATACACTGAACTCTATCAGAGAAGTAGTTGGTACACCAGGCGAGGCAATCATTTGAGAAACCAAGGCTGTCGAGTCTGCCAATAAGAATGTTGTGATTAACAGAGTCGAAAGCCTTGGCCAGGTCGATGAATACGGCTGCACAGTAATGTCTCTTATCGATGGCGGTTATGATGTCGTTTAGAACTTTGAGCGTGGCTGGGGTGCACCCATGACCAGCTCTGAAACCAGATTGCATAGCGGAGAAGGTATGGTGGGATTCGAAGTGGTCAGTAATCTGTTTGTTAACTTGGCTTTTGAAGACCTTAGAAAGACAGGGTAGGATAGATAAAGGTATGTAGCAGTTTGGGTCTAGAGTGTCACCCCCTTTGAAGAGGGGGCAGACCGCAAAAGCTTTCCAATCTTTGGGGATCTCAGACGATACGAAAGAGAGGTTGAAAGGGGTTGCAACAATTTCGGCAGATCATTTTAGAAGAGAGGGTCCAGATTGTCTAGCCCGGCTGATTTGTAGTGGTCCAGATTTTGCAGCTCTTTCAGAACATCAGCTATCTGGATTTGGGTAAAGGAGAAATGGTGGGGGCTTTGGCGGGTTGCTGTGGAGGGTGCCGGGCAGTTGACCGGGATAGGAGTAGCCATGTGGAAAGCATGGCCAGCCGTAGAGAAATGCTTATTGAAATTCTCAATTATCATGGATTTATCGGTGGTGACAGTGTTTCCTAGCCTCAGAGCAGTGGGCAGCTGGGAGGAGGTGCTCTTATTCTCCATGGACTTTACAGTGTCCCAGAACTTTTTTGAGTTAGTACTACAGGATGCAAATTTCTGTTTCAAAAAGCTTGCCTTAGCTTTTCTAACTGCCTGTGTATATATTTGTTCCTAACTTCCCTGAAAAGTTGCATGTAACGGGGGCTATTCGATGATAATGCAGTACGCCACAAATATGTTCATAAATTCTACCACTTCTACAATCAGACCCATTGCACTTTCAGATCACGCCTTTGTCTGCCTCCACTTTGACCTCTGTAAAAACATCCCAAGGTTCAAATAGCTGGAAATTCATCACCTCCATGTTATCAAACAAAGAATTCCATACATTGGTTACTACATAGATAGACAAACTACAGACGACAGACTCTCCTGTTTCTCCAGCCACAATGTGGGACGCTGCTAAAGCCACACTAAGAGGTTATCTAATTGCATATGCTTCCTCTAAGAAAAAAGCAATGAAAGCACACAGGTGAGATCTTGGGAGGGAGCTGGAACGCTGTGAAAAAGTACATAAACAATCCCCAGACAGCACCTCCTGGAGTCAACTTAAAGCAGCCAAACCCAAACTAAACTTGGACTACAAGTTCATAAACTTGGACTATAAAAAAGTTGTCTTTACAAAATGGAAATACCATGAGTATAGCAATAGACCTAGCAGATTGCATACCATAACATGAGTATAGCAATAGACCTAGCAGATTGCATACCATACCATGAGTATAGCAATAGACCTAGCAGATTGCATACCATACCATGAGTATAGCAATAGACCTGGCAGATTGCATACCATACCATGAGTATAGCAATAGACCTAGCAGATTGCATACCATACCATGAGTATAGCAATAGACCTGGCAGATTGCATACCATACCATGAGTATAGCAATAGACCTAGCAGATTGCATACCATACCATGAGTATAGCAATAGACCTAGCAGATTGCATACCATACCATGAGTATAGCAATAGACCTAGCAGATTGCATACCATACCATGAGTATAGCAATAGACCTAGCAGATTGCATACCATACCATGAGTATAGCAATAGACCTAGCAGATTGCATACCATACCATGAGTATAGCAATAGACCTAGCAGATTGCATACCATACCATGAGTATAGCAATAGACCTAGCAGATTGCATACCATACCATGAGTATGGCAATAGACCTAGCAGATTTCTTGCTTACCAATTGAAAAAAGAGCAGTCCGAGTGTACAATCATGGAGATCCGAACAGCAGATGATGAGATCACACATGACTTTAATCTTTGTCATCCTCTAGTGATCAGGATCTTTTCAGAACTGTTTCATCAGACCACAACTACACTGATGTCCTTTCAAGAGCTCTGCACAGAATTCAATGTGCCAAAAAATATCTTCAAATTAGACATGTAATTTCCTCTTTCACTTCCAAGGTGAGGTTTACAGCACAGTCCATCAAAGGCTAAACCTCATACATCTATAGACTGGAGCTCCTCCTGTACTCATTTGAAAATAATCTGGGGAAAGGACGTTCGTCTGACTATCAGTGATAGTATCAGTGATGAGTTATGGGCGGATGTTTGCAACAAGGCATACTGTTCCTCTCCTAATGTAAAAATGAAGGAATAATAACACATTTTTGTAAAAATGTTTTAACACCCCCAGTGAGACATTTCTCCTGATTGTAAAAGATGGACCTCTAAAAGTGGAAACTGAATGCATGTGTTTTGGAGATTTTGGCCATCTCTACATACTGCTGCAAAGACATTATTAGATGTTTGATATGAACCCGTGCCTCTATCTTCTTAATGCCCAGCAGAACTTTGTTCTTGATCCTGACAAAGTTGCACGCCATTTCATTAGTGCAAACGGAGAACAGGAGAGATGACATGACTCAACCTTGTAGGACTCCTGTGTTCAGGACAAGGTGATCAGACTTTAACACTGACCCTCTGGGTTTATTCCCTCAGGAACTCTCGGATCCACAGCACCAGGCCTGTGTTGACATTTAAGTCACAAAGACGTATTCGTAGCAGGTGTGTTAAAGGCACTGTGTTAAAGGCACTGAAGGTGTGTTAAAGGCACTGTGTTAAAGGCACTGAAGGTGTGTTAAAGGCACTGTGTTAAAGGCACTGAAGGTGTGTTAAAGGCACTGTGTTAAAGGCACTGAAGGTGTGTTAAAGGCACTGTGTTAAAGGCACTGAAGGTGTGTTAAAGGCACTGTGTTAAAGGCACTGAAGGTGTGTTAAAGGCACTGTGTTAAAGGCACTGTGTTAAAGGCACTGAAGGTGTGTTAAAGGCACTGTGTTAAAGGCACTGAAGGTGTGTTAAAGGCACTGTGTTAAAGGCACTGAAGGTGTGTTAAAGGCACTGTGTTAAAGGCACTGAAGGTGTGTTAAAGGCACTGTGTTAAAGGCACTGAAGGTGTGTTAAAGGCACTGTGTTAAAGGCACTGAAGGTGTGTTAAAGGCACTGTGTTAAAGGCACTGAAGGTGTGTTAAAGGCACTGTGTTAAAGGCACTGAAGGTGTGTTAAAGGCACTGTGTTAAAGGCACTGAAGGTGTGTTAAAGGCACTGTGTTAAAGGCACTGAAGGTGTGTTAAAGGCACTGTGTTAAAGGCATTGAATACGAACCTGATATATGAGTTGTCTTTGTTAAGATGGCGGTACACTTTGTCCAGGAGAGTCGGTGGCATCCTCTATACCCCATAAGCAAGCTGAAGAGGGTCCATAAGCTTCTCTGTTTGCACAACGCAATAATACATGCCTGAGATTTGTCTCTGTGTGTCTCAGGGTGATGGCCAATGAGGAGCTCATTTCTCAGAGAGCTTGTGGGATCTGACGCCTGCCCTCCCATCTGACACACACACACACACACACACACACACACACACACACACACACACACACACACACACACACACACACACACACACACACACACACACACACACACACACACACACACACACACACACACACACACACACACACACACACACACACGTGTAACAGATGGTTATTACCTTGGGGCTCAGGGGAGAGTGCTCCATTCTGTCCCAAACTCTTCTTCCCTATCTTACCATCCCATCTCCTCTCCGCTTCACTCCTTTTCCCTCAATCTATCCTATCCCATCCCTCTTTCCCTCACCTCACCCCCTCTGACACATTAGTGGGGTCTATACATAATGCACCAGCCACTCCCTGTAACCAGAGCCTGTAACCAGAGTCTATAACCAGAGTCTATAACCAAAGTCTGTAACCAGAGCCTGTAACCAGAGCCTGTAACCAGAGCCTGTAACCAGAGCCTGTAACCAGAGCCTGTAACCAGAGTCTGTAACCAGAGTCTGTAACCAGAGTCTATAACCAGAGCCTGTAACCAGAGTCTGTAACCAGAGCCTGTAACCAGAGTCTATAACCAGAGTCTGTAACCAGAGCCTGTAACCAGAGCCTGTAACCAGAGTCTATAACCAGAGCCTGTAACCAGAGCCTGTAACCAGAGTCTATAACCAGAGCCTGTAACCAGAGCCTGTAACCAGAGTCTATAACCAGAGTCTGTAACCAGAGCCTGTAACCAGAGCCTGTAACCTGAGCCTGTAACCAGAGTCTATAACCAGAGCCTGTAACCAGAGCCTATAACCAGAGCCTGTAACCAGAGCCTGTAACCAGAGCCTGTAACCAGAGCCTGTAACCAGAGCCTGTAACCAGAGTCTATAACCAGAGCCTGTAACCAGAGTCTATAACCAGAGCCTGTAACCAGAGCCTATAACCAGAGTCTATAACCAGAGCCTGTAACCAGAGCCTGTAACCAGAGCCTGGTGATTGCTGTAACCAGAGCCTGTAACACAGAGCCTGTAACCAGAGCCTGTAACCAGAGCCTGTAACCAGAGAGCCTGTAACCAGAAAGGGAAGAGCGAGCTGCTCACAAATACAGCACACTATTCCCCTAGAGTAACCAGAGTGCAGAGCTATCTTTGGACAGAGTTCTATGTGGCTCTGGCCAAAGAGCCTATAACCAGAGCCTCCACTACACAACCAGAGCTGTCCAGAGTAGTCCACCTACACAAACCAGGGTGAGCCTCAAGTGTAACCAGTCCACTACACAAAAGGATGTCAAGTTTGTTAGTCCACTGCACAGATTAAAAGTCAAATGGGTGTGAAATGAGCCAAACTATTCCCTGCTATTGAACAGATATCCACTACACAAGAGGCTGAAACACCTTCAGTGAGGAGTATTTTGCCTCCACTACACAAGATCCATCTCTGGATGTCAAACCCACTCAATACTGAGAGAGGAAAGGGAAGGCGAGCTAGTCCACTACACAAAGGGTGTCAAGTAGTCCACTAAACAAAGGCTGTCAAGTAGTCCACTACACAAAGGGTGTCAAGTAGTCCACTACACAAAGGGTGTCAAGCAGTCCACTACACAAAGGCTGTCAAGTAGTCCACTACACAAAGGGTGTCAAGTAGTCCCCTACACAAAGGGTGTCAAGTAGTCCCCTACACAAAGGCTGTCAAGTAGTCCACTACACAAAGGGTGTCAAGTAGTCCACTACACAAAGGATGTCAAGTAGTCCACTACACAAAGGGTGTCAAGTAGTCCATTACACAAAGGGTGTCAAGTAGTCCCCTACACAAAGGGTGTCAATAGTCCACTACACAAAGGGTGTCAAGTAGTCCCCTACACAAAGGGTGTCAAGTAGTCCACTACACAAAGGATGTCAAGTAGTCCACTACACAAAGGGTGTCAAGTAGTCCATTACACAAAGGGTGTCAAGTAGTCCCCTACACAAAGGGTGTCAAGTAGTCCACTACACAAAGGGTGTCAAGTAGTCCCCTACACAAAGGGTGTCAAGTAGTCCACTACACAAAGGGTGTCAAGTAGTCCCCTACACAAAGGGTGTCAAGTAGTCCACCTACACAAAGAGTGTCAATTCAGATCTGATTTTGGACTTTGGGCAGCTCCATCTTACACATATAGTCCATGCAGTATATTTCATCACATATTCTTATTTCTCAGACCAGATGATTTTAAGACTGTTGGTGGACCAAGTTATATGATTGAGCTATTTCTGATGTGTAATCAATTTGAGTATGCCAAATCATAACTCACTACACACACTGCATTAGCCACACACACGCACACACACACGGGCGCACACACACGCACACACACACAGAGTGTACATTAGCAACAGGCTGAGGAACATTAATGACTCATCAGCTGATAGGGCTATACCGTGTGTGCTTGCGTGAGAGCCTGAGTGTGTAATAGCCAATCATTTGTCAGGCAGAAAGCCATCTTGTGATTTGGTGCAGTTGGCAGATTTTCTTTTGATTAGTTCTCAGGCTGTTTATCCAAACTCTGTAACATGTACAGTGGGGCAAAGAAGTATTTAGTCAGCCACCAATTGTGCAAGTTCTCCCACTTAAAAAGATGAGAGAGCCCTGTAACTTTCTTCATAGGTACAATCCAAATATGACAGAAATATGAGAAAAAGAATACAGAAAATCACATTGTAGGATTTTTTATGAATTTATTTGCAAAGTATTTGGTCACCTACAAACAAGCAAGATTTCTGGCTCTCACAGACCTGTAACTTCTTCTTTAAGAGGCTCCTCTGTCCTCCACTTGTTACCTGTATTAATGGCACCTGTTTGAACTTGTTATCAGTATAAAAGACACCTTGTCCACAACCTCAAACAGTCACACTCCAAACTCCACTATGACCAAGACCAAAGAGCTGTCAAAGGACACCAGAAACAAAATTGTAGACCTGCACCAGGCTGGGAAGACTGAATCTGCAATAGGTAAGCAGCTTGGTTTGAATAAATCAACTGTGGGAGCAATTATTAGGAAATGGAAGACATACAAGACCACTGATAATCTCCCTCGATCTGGGGCTCCACGCAAGATCTCACCCCGTGGGGTCAAAATGATCACAAGAACGGTGAGCAAAAATCCCAGAACCACACGGGGGGGACCTAGTGAATGACCTGCAGAGAGCTGGGACCAAAGTAACAAAGCCTACCATCAGTAGCACACTACGCCGCCAGGGACTCAAATCCTGCAGTGCCAGAAGTGTCCCCCTGCTTAAGCCAGTACATGTCCAGGCCCGTGTGAAGTTTGCTAGAGAACATTTGGATGATCCAGAAGAAGATTGGGAGAATGTCATATGGTCAGATGAAACCAAAATATAACTTTTTGGTAAAAACTCAACTCGTCGTGTTTGGAGGACAAAGAATGCTGAGTTGTTGTTTAAACACTAACTCTAAGGTTAGGGTTAAGTTCAGGCATTAACTCAGAATGGTTAAGGTTGGCATTAACTCAGAATGGTTAAGGTTGGCATTAACTCAGAATGGTTAAGGTTGGCATTAACTCAGAATGGTTAAGGTTGGCATTAACTCAGAATGGTTAAGGTTGGCATTAACTCATAATGGTAAGGGTTACAGTGTTTGAGTGAGTGTCGTGACCTTTAAACCTCCTATCAGCCTCCCGCTGTCACCCCGCCTTCCCATCATGCAGTGCACTCTCTCTGTGGCGCACCGACAAGGCACTGATGTTCAGCACGTGAGCCTGACACACACACACACACACACACACACACACACACCTGAAATATCACTGCCCCTCTACTGTACCCCTGACTGAGCACACTCACAGCTGGGCAGGCCACATTCCATCTGGTCACCTGACCCTACAGCTGACACACCACACACACTCTGACCCTCGCCACAAATGGAAAAGAAAGCAGCTGAGCAGTGATGGAATGGACAGAGACAGGAGAGGAGAGGAGGAGAAGTAAATTACAGAGGAGACTGAAGACCCATTTTGTGAAATGAGGTGGAAGAGGGGATAGGGATGAAGGAGAGAATGGGGGATGACAGAAAGGATGAGGTATTTTAAAGGAGAATCCTTTGTGTTTTCTGTTCTGTGTTTGTGTGTGTGTGTGTGCAGGTGCATGTGTTTAGAGAGAGCAGGCCAGGCGTGGTGTTGCATTAATACCGGTTTTCCTCTCTAATTGACAGGCTGAAAGCAGGGATAAATGAGGGCGGACCAGGACCAGAGAGATTAGTCAGAAAATATTGTATTTCTCATTATGGCTGTTACTGTATCTTTGCCTAGTTTGGCATTGCAGGAAACCACAACAGTGTCCAGTTTACAGGGTTTATTCTTGTCTCCATTTCTCTCTCTCTCTCTCTCTCTCTCTCTCTCTCTCTCTCTCTCTCTCTCTCTCTCTCTCTCTCTCTCTCTCTCTCTCTCTCTCTCTCTCTCTCTCTCTCTCTCTCTCTCTCTCTCTCTCTCTCTCTCTCTCTCTCTGTGTGCATGTGTGATTTCAGACTTGGTGTTAGGTTTTTAAGTAGGCTACAGATGTTGATACTGGAGCCGTGCACAGGCATGAATTTTGAGTCCTCGTCTTACCAATGCCCACGACGTCCAGGTCCGATTGCTTCTGCCAGATTTAAAGCCCTGCCCGAAACCCAGAAATCAGAAATAACTTCCTCTGTTAGTAAATCCATTAGCTGCTCCTCTCTATCTGTCTCTCACCCCCTCTGACACCATGTTATCATCTTCATCAGAAGACGGAGGAAACACTACTGCAGTGTTTTGTCAGCAAGGCCTCTGTGATTAAATTATATGATTGGCATGACCACCGGTTACACGTACAGACACAGATACACACACACCTCTCCACTTCTCCACCTCTCCCTCAGCATCCACTCTAACCTCTCCCCATCCTTGCCCTCTCTCCTGCTCGCTCTCCTCATCTCCCCCTCCACTCCCTCCCATCTCTCCTTTTCTACTCTTGTCTTATCCCCTCACCTCTTGTCCTCTCCTCTAATCCACCTCATCTCCTTTCCTCATTTATAATCCCTCTCATCCCTTCCCCTCTCCTCCACCTCCCCACCTCTACCTCTCTTCCCCTCTCCTCCACCTATCCTCCCCTCTACCTCTCCTCCCCTCTCTTATAATCCTCCTCTCATCCCTTCCCCTCTCCTCCTCTCCTCCACCTCCCCACCTCTACCTCTCTTCCCCTCTCCTCCCCTCTACCTCTCCTCCCCTCTCTTATAATCCTCCTCTCCTCTCATCCCTTCCCCTCTCCTCCTCTCCCCCACCTCCCCACCCCTCTACCTCTCTTCCCCTCTCCTTTCCTCCACCTCTCCTCCCCTCTCTTATAATCCTCCTTTCCTTTCATCCCTTCCCCTCACCTCTCCTCCTCCCCTCCCCTCCACCTCTCTTCCCCTCCCCTATCCTCCTCTCCCAGCTCTTCATAACACTGTGTCTTTATGAGGTCAGATCGTTGATTGTCTAAGTGTGGAGGTAACATTGGAAGTTAGCGTGGAGGTATTGGATGATGTTCTTCAGTGGTCATTCCATTTAACCTGGTGGGGCCATGGGAGGGATGAAGGCAGCTTTACACGCTGAGGAGCAGAGTAGGATTTACCTCTCCTCCTAGTCACCCTAACCATATACAACACCCTTCTGTTCAGTGGCTCTCTCATTCTCGCTCTCCTTCTCCCTTCCTCACTCCCAGTTTACTGCCCCCCCCTGTCTTGCCATTTTTCTTTTTTCTTCCTCCCATCCCCCGTCTATATCTCTTCCCCTCTCTACCAGGCCGATCCCCCTCTCTCCTTCCTGTGAAGACGTAAAGCGCGGCGTAGCCAGACATCAGAGAGGCAGAAAGGCTGTGCTATTGTGGATCTCTCTCTCATTCTGGGTTTCAACTTCTCTTCATCTCTTTTAACATCACACACACAGACACACACACACAGAGGAGCTCTCTGCTTTATGCATGTTGTTTTCATTAGCATTAAACTTTTATTTCACTTTAAATTCTTGATGTGCCATAAAATCTGCATTACAAATATATCTGTGTTCAGAAGGATGTGGTCTGATGAGAACAAAATAACACTATGTAACTAGAAAACAGCCAAACAATAAAGACAGTCTATCTTACACTATGTTTTCCTCTCTGGCTCTCCCTTCATCTATCTGACACGAGAGAGAGGGGCCTCAGTGACACTTGTCAGGTGTCAATCACAGACTCAGTCACCTAGCTAGCCTCACACACAAACACACACACGATGCAACTCACTACAGTAGCTGCAAAAACCTGATAAGACACCTCAGACGTGTGTGTGTGTGTGTGTGTGTGTGTGTGTGTGTGTGTGTGTGTGTGTGTGTGTGTGTGTGTGTGTGTGTGTGTGTGTGTGTGTGTGTGTGTGTGTGTGTGTGTGTGTGTGTGTGTGTGTGTGTGTGTGTGTGTGTGTGTGTGTGTGTGTGTGTGTGTGTGTGTGTGTGGTCACACACGAGCACATACTGGGCCCATGGTACTGGTGACAATATTGAGCCCATACACATGCATGCGCAAACACACAAATGCATGCACGCACTCAGACACACACACATTAGTATTTCAAGTAAACCAGCACTGCATTACGTGCTATTTTTAAGTCCCTGTGTTCACACACAAACTCACAAACACACCCACGCACACACAATATCTCTGATGTTACGCTACATCACTGTCACAGTGGGGGAACAAACAAACAATGTCTTTATACAGTGTGTGCAAATGGCGTGAGGAGGTAAGGCAATAAATAGGCCATAGTAGCGAAGTAATTACAATTTAGCAGATTAACACTGGAGTGATAAATGAGCAGATGATGATGTGCAAGTAGAGATACTGGTGTGCAAAAGAGCAGAAAGTAAATAAAAACAGTATGGGGATGAGGTAGGTAGATTGGGTGGGTTATTGACTGATGGACTATGTACAGCTGCAGTGATCGGTTCGCTGCTCAGATAGCTGATGTTTAAAGTGAGTGAGGGAGATATGTCTCCAGCTTCAGCGATTTTTGCAATTCGTTCCAATCACTGGCAGCAGAGAACTGGAAGGAAAGGCGGCCAAAGTAGGTGTTGGCTTTGGGGATGACCAGTGAGATATACCTGCTGGAGTGCGTGCTGCGAGTGGGTGTTGTTATCGTGACCAGTGAGCTGAGATAAGGTGCAGCTTTACTGAGTAAGGACTTGAGCCAGTGGTTCTGGCAACGAATATGTAACAATGGCCAGCCGACTAGAGCTTACAGG
The DNA here is from genome assembly GCF_021184085.1 of Oncorhynchus gorbuscha. Lineage (NCBI taxonomy): Eukaryota > Metazoa > Chordata > Actinopteri > Salmoniformes > Salmonidae > Oncorhynchus > Oncorhynchus gorbuscha. The sequence continues at coordinate 36,755 of NW_025745367.1, read as the reverse complement.
TCACAGTGGTGGGTGGTATAAGGGGCTTTGGTATCAAATTGGATGGCACTGTGATAAACTGCATCCAGTTTGCTGAGTAGAGTATTGGAAGCTATTTTGTAGATGACATCGGCGAAGTCGAGGATCAGTAGGATAGTAAGTTTTACTAGGGTAAGTATGGCGGCGTGAGTGAAGGACGCTTTGTTGATGTCACGCCTTGGTCTTAGTATTTTGTGTTTTCTTTAATGATTTGTTCAGGCCAGGGTGTGACATGGGTTTATTGTATTGTCGTATTGGGGTTTTTGTAGGCATTGGGATTGTGGTTGATTAGGGGTGTGTCTAGTATAGGCTTGGCTGCCTGAGGCGGTTCTCAATCAGAGTCAGGTGATTCTTGTTGTCTATGATGGGGAACCGTATTTAGGTAGCCTGGGTTTCACTTTGTATTTCGTGGGTGATTGTTCCTGTCTCTGTGTAGTGTTCACCAGATAGGCTGTAATTAGGTTTCACGTTCCGTTTGTTGTTTTGTATTTGTATAAGTTATGTTCATGTATTGCGATTAATTTATTAAAGACATGAGTAACCACCACGCTGCATTTCGGTCCGACTCTCTTTCTACAAACGAAGAACGCCGTTACAGAATCACCCACCACACACGGACCGAGTGGCGTGGAAACAGGCAGCGACAGCTGGAGCAGCAAAAGGAGGATGAATTATTTGGAGAATGGACATGGGAAGATGTGTTGGATGGTAAAGGTTGTTACACTTGGGAGGAGATACTGGCCGGAAGAGATCGCCTCCCATGGGAACAGGTGGAGGCACTTAGGAGAGCAGAGGCAGCCGGAGATAGGAGCCGACGGTACGAGGGCTCCTCGTCATGTATCGCGATTAATTTATTAAAGACATGAGTAACCACCACGCTGCATTTCGGTCTGACTCTCTTTCTACAAACGAAGAACGCCGTTACAGTTGAGAAATAGAAAGCCGATTCTAAGTTTTAATTTTGGATTGGAGATGGTTAATATGAGTCTAGAAGGAGAGTTTACAGTCTAACCAGACACCCAGGTATTTGTAGTCGTGTTGCATGGCATAGGAGCTCGTTTGGAGGTTGGTTAACACAGTGTCCAAAGGGCCAGAAGTATACAGAATGGTGTCGTCTGCATAGAGGTGGATCAGGGAATCACCCGCAGCAAGAGCGATATCAGTGATATATACAGAGAAAAGAGTCGGTCCGAGAATTGAACCCTGTGGTACCCCCATAGAGACTTCCAGAGGTCCGGACAACAGGGCCTCCTATTTAACACACTGAACTCTGTCTGCAAAGTAGTTGGTGAACCATGCGAGGCAGTCATTTGAGAAACCAAGGCTATTGAGGCTGCCGATAAGAATATGGTGATTGACAGAGTCGGAAAACCTTGGCCAGGTCAATGAAGGCTGCACAGTACAGTCTTTAATCAATGGTGGTTATGATATCGTTTAGTACCTTGAGTGTGGCTGAGGTGCACCCGTGGCCAGCTCGGAAACCGGATTGCACAGTGGAGAAGGTATGGTAGGATTCGAAATACACCAAGTCACTTGGCTCTGTCATAACCTCACATGGTCTCTCCTATCATTGCTATGCAGACGACACACAATTAATATTCTCCTTTCCCCCTTCTGATGACCAGGTGGCGAATCGCATCTCTGCATGTCTGGCAGACATATCAGTGTGGATGACGGATCACCACCTCAAGCTGAACCTCGGCAAGACGGAGCTGCTCTTCCTCCCGGGGAAGGACTGCCCGTTCCATGATCTCGCCATCACGGTTGACAACTCCATTGTGTCCTCCTCCCAGAGCGCTAAGAACCGTGGCGTGATCCTGGACAACACCCTGTCATTCTCAACTAACATCAAGGCGGTGGCCCGTTCCTGTAGGTTCATGCTCTACAACATCCGCAGAGTACGACCCTGCCTCACACAGGAAGCGGCGCAGGTCCTAATCCAGGCACTTGTCATCTCCCGTCTGGATTACTGCAACTCGCTGTTGGCTGGGCTCCCTGCCTGTGCCATTAAACCCCTACAACTCATCCAGAACGCCGCAGCCCGTCTGGTGTTCAACCTTCCCAAGTTCTCTCACGTCACCCCGCTCCTCCGCTCTCTCCACTGGCTTCCAGTTGAAGCGCGCATCCGCTACAAGACCATGGTGCTTGCCTACGGAGCTGTGAGGGGAACGGCACCTCAGTACCTCCAGGCTCTGATCAGGCCCTACACCCAAACAAGGGCACTGCGTTCATCCACCTCTGGCCTGCTCGCCTCCCTACCACTGAGGAAGTACAGTTCCCGCTCAGCCCAGTCAAAACTGTTCGCTGCTCTGGCCCCCCAATGGTGGAACAAACTCCCTCACGACGCCAGGACAGCGGAGTCAATCACCACCTTCCGGAGACACCTGAAACCCCACCTCTTTAAGGAATACCTAGGATAGGATAAGTAATCCTTCTCACCCCCCCTTTAAGATTTAGATGCACTATTGTAAAGTGACTGTTCCACTGGATGTCATAAGGTGAATGCACCAATTTGTAAGTCGCTCTGGATAAGAGCGTCTGCTAAATGACTTAAATGTAAATGTAATGTAATGAAATGGTCAGTGATCTGTTTATTAACTAGGCTTCGAAGAATTTAGAGAGACAGGATGGATATAGGTCTATAGCAATTTGGGTCTAGAGTGTCTCCCCCTTTGAAGAGGGAGATGACCGCGGCAGCTTTCCAATCTTTAGGGATCTCGGTCAACACGAAAGAGAGGTTGAGCAGACTGGTAATAGGGGTTGCAACAATGGCGACGGATAGTTTTAGAAAGAGAGGGTCCAGATTGTCTAGCCCAGCTGATTTGTACGGGTCCAGGTTTTGCAGCTCTTTCAGAACATCTGCTATCTGGATTTGGGAGAAGGAGAAGCTGTGGAGGCTCGGGCAAGTAGCAGCGGGGGGGGGGCTGTTGGCCGGGCCTCCACAGAAAGCATTGCCAGCTGTAGAGAAATGTTTATTGAAATTTTAGATTATCATGGATTTATCAGTGGTGACCGTGTTACCTAGCCTCACTTTACAGTGTCACAAAACATTTGGAGTTAGAGCTACAGGATGCAAATTTCTGTTTGAAAAAGCTCGCCTTTGCTTTCCTGACTGACTGCGTGTATTGGTTCCTGACTTCCCTGAACAGTTGCATATCGCAGAGAATATTTGATGCTATTGCAGTCTGCCACAGGATGTTTATGTGCTGGTCAAGGGCAGTCAGGTCTGGAGTGAACCAAGGGCTATATCTGTTCTTAATTATACATTTTTTGAAAGGGGCATGCTAATTTAATATGGTGAGGGAGTTACTTTTAAAGAACGACCAGGCATCCTCAACTGACGGGATGAGGTCAATATCCTTCCAGGTTATCCGGGGCAGGTTGATTAGAAAGGCCTGCTCGCAAAGACCTGGAAAGTATGACAGAACTTTGCAGGCTATCTCTGTAGTAGATTGCAACTCCTCCCCCTTTGGCATTTTCTATCTTGGCGGAAAATGTTGTAGTTGTGTATGGAAATCTCAGAATTTTTGGTGGCCTTCCTAAGCCAGGATTCAGACACAGCAAAGACATCAGGATTGGCGGAGTGAGTGCGTAAAACAAACTTAGGGAGGAGGCTTCTGATGTTAACATGCATGAAACCAAGGCTTTTTTGATTACAGAAGTCAACAAATGACAGTGCCTGGGGACACGCAGGGCCTGGGTTTACCTCCACATCACCCAAGGAACAGAGGAGGCGTAGGATGAGGCTAAAGGCTATCAAAACTGGTCGTCTAGTGCGTTGGGGACAGAGAGTAAAAGGAGCAGATTTCTGGGTGTGGTAGAATAGATTCAGGGTATAATGTGCAGACAGAGGTATGGTGGGGTGCGGGTACAGTGGAGTTAAGCCCAGGCACCGAGTGATGATAAGAGAGGTTGCATCTCTGGACGTGCTGGTTATACTGGGTGAGGTCACTGCATGTGTGGGAGGTGGGCAACGGAGGAATCTGAGGCATGTAGAGTGGGACTAGGGGCTCCACTGTAAACTAAAACAATGATAACTCTCCTAAACAGCAGTAAACCGGGCATATTGACATTTGAGAGAGACATAAAGCGAGGCATAAAGCAACCACAGGTGTTGATTGGGAGAGCTAGCTAAGACAACAATGGGTAAGACCACAACAGCTAATCAGCTAAGACAACAACAACAGGTAAAATGGTGATGATTGGGCAAAGAGGGTCGGTTAGCTACACACGGGGCCTGAGTTCGCGGCTGGGGCCGACAGATAAACAAAAATAAACAGAATGGAGTACCGTGATTAATGAACAGTCCAGCAGGCATCAGCTATGTAGCCAAGTGATCATATGGTCCAGTGAACAGCAATAGATGGAGCATAGAAGCCGCGGGGTGTTTGTTACTACGCTGGCACGCAGGAGACACAGCGTTTAAAGTTAGCAGGCCGGCTAGTAGAAGCATCTGCTCCGACATCCGACAGAGGCCGGAGGCACAGGCGGATGGAGTATTTGTCGGCACAATAGATAAATAATCTGACCTATTTCCTCTTGGGGAATGTCTCTAATTGCAGTGTTACAACCTCGGCTTTTGTGTAGCGATGGGTAACGATGCTTCGTGGGTGACTGTTGTCTGTGTGCAGAGGGTCCCTGGTTCAAGCCCGGGTATGGGCAAGGGGACGGACTAAAGTTATACTGTTACATGTGGTCACATCTTCAAGCTCCTCTCTGATGTGCAACTCATTTCCCTTTTGAGGTGAAGTGGATTATATACAGTATAAACATAATCCTCATGCTTCCATAGAAACAAGACCACACTGTGTGTACTGTAGGTGATAATGTGTTGGTCAGTGTTTCCTAAAGGACCTTATAATCTTTGGCTATTTTAAATGTTTTCACGCCACTTCAATACAGCTACGACCGGAAGTTACCTTTTGTAGCAAGTTAGGAGTATTAATATACCTGTCACACCCTGATCTGTTTCACCTGTCTTTGTGCTGGTCTCCACCGCTCTCCAGGTGTCGACCATCTTCCCCCTTATCCCCTGTGTATTTATACCATGTTGTCTGTTGCCAGTTTGTCTTGTCAAGTTAACCAGGGGTGTTTTCCGTGCTCCTACTTTTTCCAATTCTCTGTTTTTCTAGACCTCCCAGTTCTGACGTTTGCCTGCCCTGACACTGAGCCCGCCTGCCTGACCATTCAGCCTGCCCTGACACTGAGCCCGCCTGCCTGACCATTCAGCCTGCCCTGACACTGAGCCCGCCTGCCTGACCATTCAGCCTGCCCTGACACTTAGCCCGCCTGCCTGACCATTCAGCCTGCCCTGACACTGAGCCCGCCTGCCTGACCATTCAGCCTGCCCTGACACTGAGCCCGCCTGCCTGACCATTCAGCCTGCCCTGACACTGAGCCCGCCTACCTGACCATTCAGCCTGCCCTGACACTGAGCCCGCCTTCCTGACCATTCAGCCTGCCCTGACACTGAGCCCGCCTGCCTGACCCATTCAGCCTGCCCTGACACTTAGCCCGCCTGCCTGACCATTCAGCCTGCCCTGACACTGAGCCCGCCTGCCTGACCATTCAGCCTGCCCTGACACTGAGCCCGCCTGCCTGACCATTCAGCCTGCCCTGACACTGAGCCCGCCTGCCTGACCATTCAGCCTGCCCTGACACTGAGCCCGCCTGCCTGACCATTCAGCCTGCCCTGACACTGAGCCCGCCTGCCTGACCATTCAGCCTGCCCTGACACTGAGCCCGCCTGCCTGACCATTCAGCCTGCCCTGACACTGAGCCTGCCTGCCTGACCATTCAGCCTGCCCTGACACTGAGCCTGCCTGCCTGACCATTCGGCCTGCCCTGACACTGAGCCCGCCTGCCTGACCATTCAGTTTGCCCTGACCTCGAGCCTGCCAGCCACTCTGTACCTCCTGGACTCTGACCTGGTTTATGATATTTTCCCTGTCCACGACCTGTCTCTTGCCTGCCCCTTGTTTATAATAAATATCAGAGACTCTAACCATCTGCCTCCCATGTCTGCATCTGGGTCTCGCCCTGTATCGTTATAGTAGCGGGTTAGGAGAATTAGGTTAAGTTCAGGAAAATGGTTAGGGTCTTAGCTACTTGTAGTAATTTTGTGTCTCTTACCAAAGGCTCTCAATACTTATGTAAATTTTATTTCCGTTTTTTTTCTTCTATATACAGTACCAGTCAAAAGGTTGGACAGACCGACTCATTCAAGGGCTTTTCTTTAGATTTGACTATTTTCTACATTGTAGAATAATAGTGAAGACATCAAAACTATGAAAAAACACATGGAATAATGTACACTCAGCAAAAAAAGAAATGTCCTCTCACTGTCAACTCCATTTATTTTCAGAAAACTTAACATGTGTAAATATTTGTATGAACATAACAAGACTCAACAACTGAGACATTAACTGAAAAAGTTCCACAGACATGTGACAAACAGAAATGGAATAACGTGTCCCTGAACAAAGGGGGGGTCAAAATCAAAAGTAACAGTCAGTACAATTCATGAATTTTATGAATCAGTCCCCTCTCTCTGCCTCCTACCCAATCATTCTCCTCTCTCTGCCCCCTACCCAATCAGTCCCCTCTCTCTGCCTCCTACCCAGTCAGTCCCCTCTCTCTGCCCCCCACCCAATCAGTCCCCTATCTCTTCTCCTACCCAATCATTATCTTCTCTCTGCCCCCTACCCAATCATTATCTTCTCTCTGCCTCCTACCCAAGCATTATCTTCTCTCTGCCTCCTACCCAATCATTATCTTCTCTCTGCCTCCTACCCAAGCATTATCTTCTCTCTGCCTCCTACCCAATCATTATCTTCTCTCTGCCTCCTACCCAATCATTATCTTCTCTCTGCCTCCTACCCAATCATTATCTTCTCTCTGCCTCCTACCCAATCAAATCAAATCAAATCAAATTTATTTATATAGCCCTTCGTACATCAGCTGATATCTCAAAGTGCTGTACAGAAACCCAGCCTAAAACCCCAAACAGCAAACAATGCAGGTGTAAAAGCACGGTGGCTAGGAAAAACTCCCTAGAAAGGCCAAAACCTAGGAAGAAACCTAGAGAGGAACCGGGCTATGTGGGGTGGCCAGTCCTCTTCTGGCTGTGCCGGGTAGAGATTATAACAGAAAATGACCAAGATGTTCAAATGTTCATAAATGACCAGCATGGTCAAATAATAATAAGGCAGAACAGTTGAAACTGGAGCAGCAGCACAGTCAGGTGGACTGGGGACAGCAAGGAGCCATCATGTCAGGTAGTCCTGGGGCACGGTCCTAGGGCTCAGGTCCTCCGAGAGAGAGAAAGAAAGAGAGAATTAGAGAGAGCATATGTGGGGTGGCCAGTCCTCTTCTGGCTGTGCCGGGTGGAGATTATAACAGAACGTGGCCAAGATGTTCAAATGTTCATAAATGACCAGCATGGTTGAATAATAGTAAGGCAGAACAGTTGAAACTGGAGCAGGAGCATGGCCAGGTGGACTGGGGACAGCAAGGAGTCCTCATGTCAGGTAGTCCTGGGACATGGTCCTAGGGCCCAGGCCAGTTGAAACTGGAGCAGCAGCATGGCCAGGTGGACTGGGGACAGCAAGGAGTCATCATGTCAGGTAGTCCTGGGGCATGGTTCTAGGGCTCAGGTCCTCCGAGAGAGAGAAAGAAGGAGAGAAGGAGAGAATTAGAGAACGCACACTTAGATTTACACAGGACACCGAATAGGACAGGAGAAGTACTCCAGATAAACAAACTGACCCTAGCCCCCGACACATAAACTACTGCAGCATAAATACTGGAGGCTGAGACAGGAGGGGTCAGGAGACACTGTGGCCCCATCCGAGGACACCCCGGACAGGGCCAAACAGGAAGGATATAACCCCACCCACTTTGCCAAAGCACAGCCCCCACACCACTAGAGGGAAATCTACAACCACCAACTTACCATCCTGAGACAAGGCCGAGTATAGCCCACAAAGATCTCCGACACGGTACAACCCAAAGGGGGGAAACCCAGACAGGCCGACCACAACAGTGAATCAACCCACCCAGGTGACGCACCCCCCAGGGACGGCACGAGAGAGCCCCAGCAAGCCAGTGACTCAGCCCCGTAACAGGGTTAGAGGCAGAGAATCCCAGTGGAAAAGGGGAACCGGCCAGGCAGAGACAGCAAGGGCGGTTCGTTGCTCCAGAGCCTTTCCGTTCACCTTCCCACTCCTGGGCCAGACTACACTCAATCATATGACCCACTGAAGAGATGAGTCTTCAGTAAAGACTTAAAGGTTGAGACCGAGTTTGCGTCTCTGACATGGGTAGGCAGACCGTTCCATAAAAATGGAGCTCTATAGGAGAAAGCCCTGCCTCCAGCTGTTTGCTTAGAAATTCTAGGGACAATTAGGAGGCCTGCGTCTTGTGACCGTAGCGTACGTATAGGTATGTACGGCAGGACCAAATCAGAGAGGTAGGTAGGAGCAAGCCCATGTAATGCTTTGTAGGTTAGCAGTAAAACCTTGAAATCAGCCCTTGCTTTGACAGGAAGCCAGTGTAGAGAGGCTAGCACTGGAGTAATATGATCAAATTTTTTGGTTCTAGTCAGGATTCTAGCAGCCGTATTTAGCACTAACTGAAGTTTATTTAGTGCTTTATCCGGGTAGCCGGAAAATAGAGCATTGCAGTAGTCTAACCTAGAAGTGACAAAAGCATGGATTAATTTTTCTGCATCATTTTTGGACAGAAAGTTTCTGATTTTTGCAATGTTACGTAGATGGAAAAAAGCTGTCCTCGAAATGGTCTTGATATGTTCTTCAAAAGAGAGATCAGGGTCCAGAGTAACGCCGAGGTCCTTCACAGTTTTATTTGAGACGACTGTACAACCATTAAGATTAATTGTCAGATTCAACAGAAGATCTCTTTGTTTCTTGGGACCTAGAACAAGCATCTCTGTTTTGTCCGAGTTTAATAGTAGAAAGTTTGCAGCCATCCACTTCCTTATGTCTGAAACACATGCTTCTAGCGAGGGCAATTTTGGTGCTTCACCGTGTTTCATTATCTTCTCCCTGCCCCCTACCCAATCAGTCTCCTATCTCTTCTCCTACCCAATCATTATCTTCTCTCTGCCTCCTACTCAATCAGTCCCCTATCTCTTCTCCTACCCAATCATTATCTTCTCTCTGCCTCCTACCCAATCATTATCTTCTCTCTGCCTCCTACCCAATCATTATCTTCTCCCTGCCCCCTACCCAATCAGTCTCCTATCTCTTCTCCTACCCAATCATTATCTTCTCTCTGCCTCCTACTCAATCAGTCCCCTCTCTCTGCCTCCTACCCAGTCAGTCCCCTCTCTCTGCCTCCTACCCAGTCAGTCCCCTCTCTCTGCCCCCCACTCAATCAGTCCCCTCTCTGCCCCCTATCCAATCAGTCCCCTCTCTCTGCCTCCTACCCAGTCAGTCCCCTCTCTCTGCCCCCCACCCAATCAGTCCCCTATCTCTTCTCCTACCCAATCATTATCTTCTCTCTGCCCCCTACCCAATCATTATCTTCTCTCTGCCCCCTACCCAATCAGTCCCCTCTCTCTGCCCCCTACCCAATCAGTCCCCTCTCTGCCCCCTACCCAATCATTATCTTCTCTCTGCCTCCTACCCAAGCATTATCTTCTCTCTGCCCCCTACCCAATCATTATCTTCTCTCTGCCCCCTACCCAATCAGTCCCCTCTCTCTGCCCCCTACCCAATCAGTCCCCTCTCTCTGCCCCCTACCCAATCATTCTCCTCTCCCTGCCCCCTACCCAATCAGTCCCCTCTCTCTGCCTCCTACCCAATCATTCTCCTCTCTCTGCCCCCTACCCAATCAGTCCCCTCTCTCTGCCTCCTACCCAGTCAGTCCCCTCTCTCTGCCCCCCACCCAATCAGTCCCCTATCTCTTCTCCTACCCAATCATTATCTTCTCTCTGCCCCCTACCCAATCATTATCTTCTCTCTGCCTCCTACCCAAGCATTATCTTCTCTCTGCCTCCTACCCAATCATTATCTTCTCTCTGCCTCCTACCCAATCATTATCTTCTCTCTGCCTCCTACCCAATCATTATCTTCTCTCTGCCTCCTACCCAATCATTATCTTCTCCCTGCCCCCTACCCAATCAGTCTCCTATCTCTTCTCCTACCCAATCATTATCTTCTCTCTGCCTCCTACTCAATCAGTCCCCTATCTCTTCTCCTACCCAATCATTATCTTCTCTCTGCCTCCTACCCAATCATTATCTTCTCTCTGCCTCCTACCCAATCATTATCTTCTCCCTGCCCCCTACCCAATCAGTCTCCTATCTCTTCTCCTACCCAATCATTATCTTCTCTCTGCCTCCTACTCAATCAGTCCCCTCTCTCTGCCTCCTACCCAGTCAGTCCCCTCTCTCTGCCTCCTACCCAGTCAGTCCCCTCTCTCTGCCCCCCACTCAATCAGTCCCCTCTCTCTGCCCCCTATCCAATCAGTCCCCTCTCTCTGCCTCCTACCCAGTCAGTCCCCTCTCTCTGCCCCCCACCCAATCAGTCCCCTATCTCTTCTCCTACCCAATCATTATCTTCTCTCTGCCCCCTACCCAATCATTATCTTCTCTCTGCCCCCTACCCAATCAGTCCCCTCTCTCTGCCCCCTACCCAATCAGTCCCCTCTCTCTGCCCCCTACCCAATCATTATCTTCTCTCTGCCTCCTACCCAAGCATTATCTTCTCTCTGCCCCCTACCCAATCATTATCTTCTCTCTGCCCCCTACCCAATCAGTCCCCTCTCTCTGCCCCCTACCCAATCAGTCCCCTCTCTCTGCCCCCTACCCAATCATTCTCCTCTCCCTGCCCCCTACCCAATCAGTCCCCTCTCTCTGCCTCCTACCCAGTCAGTCCCCTCTATCTGCCTCCTACCCAATCATTCTCCTCTCTCTGCCTCCTACCCAATCATTCTCCTCTCCCTGCCTCCTACCCAATCAGCCCCCTCTCTCTGCCTCCTACTCAATTAGTCCCCTCTATCTGCCTCCTACCCAATCATTATCTTCTCTCTGCCTCCTACTCAATCAGTCCCCTCTCTCTGCCTCCTACCCAATCATTCTCCTCTCCCTGCCTCCTACCCAATGAGCCCCCTCTCTCTGCCTCCTAGTAAATCAGTCCCCTCTATCTGCCTCCTACCCAGTCAGTCCCCTCTCTCTGCCCCCCACCCAGTCAGTCCCCTATCTCTTCTCCTACCCAATCATTATCTTCTCTCTGCCTCCTACCCAATCATTATCTTCTCTCTGCCTCCTACCCAATCAGACCCCTATCTCTTCTCCTACCCAATCATTATCTTCTCTCTGCCTCCTACCCAATCATTATCTTCTCTCTGCCTCCTACCCAATCATTATCTTCTCTCTGCCTCCTACCCAATCATTATCTTCTCTCTGCCTCCTACCCAATCATTATCTTCTCCCTGCCCCCCACCCAATCAGTCCCCTATCTCTTCTCCTACCCAATCATTATCTTCTCTCTGCCTCCTACCCAATCATTATCTTCTCTCTGCCTCCTACTCAATCAGTCCCCTCTCTCTGCCTCCTACCCAGTCAGTCCCCTCTCTCTGCCTCCTACCCAGTCAGTCCCCTCTCTCTGCCCCCCACTCAATCAGTCCCCTCTCTCTGCCCCCTATCCAATCAGTCCCCTCTCTCTGCCTCCTACCCAGTCAGTCCCCTCTCTCTGCCCCCACCCAATCAGTCCCCTATCTCTTCTCCTACCCAATCATTATCTTCTCTCTGCCCCCTACCCAATCATTCTCCTCTCTCTGCCTCCTACCCAATCATTCTCCTCTCTCTTCTCCTACCCAATCAGTCCCCTCTCTCTGCCTCCTACCCAATCAGTCCCCTACCCAATCAGTCCCCACGGCTGTACCAGGCTATTGAATGCAATAACAACAGTAGAGAGAGAGAGATAGGGAGAGTGAGAGAGATAAGGAGGGAGAGTGAGAGAGATAAGGAGGGAGAGTGAGAGAGATAAGGAGGGAGAGTGAGAGAGATAAGGAGGGAGAGTGAGAGAGATAGGGAGGGAGAGTGAGAGAGATAAGGAGGTAGAGTGAGAGAGATAAGGAGGGAGAGAGAGAGATAAGGAGGGAGAGTGTGTGTGTGTGTGTGTGTGTGTGTGTGTGTGTGTGTGTGTGTGTGTGTGTGTGTGTGTGTGTGTGTGTGTGTGTGTGTGTGTGTGTGTGTGTGTGTGTGTGTGTGTGTGTGTGTGTGTGTGTGTGTGTGTGTGTGTGTGCGTGCGTGCGTGCGTGCGTGCGTGCGTGCGTGCGTGCGTGCGTGCGTGCGTGCGTGCGTGCGTGCGTGCGTGCGTGCGTGCGTGCGTGCGTGCGTGCGTGCGGACATGTGTGCCCTTGTACAGTTAGTATGTGTGTGTCTTTGTGCACATGTGTGTGTAGTAATGCCTTGTGATTTAAAGCCCTCTAGTTGTTTCCTGGTGATAGGCCATGGAAATTATCCTCATCCATCTCCTATAGCTGCTAGTGTCATTGGCCCGGCCATGGCTACAGCTCAACACAATATGGCCACCATGACAATTATCCCCATCCATCTCCTATTGCTGCTATGGCCACTGCTACTGCTCTGGCTCCAGCTCGACCACAATATGGCCGCAGCAATAAATGGCCGACAGAATGGCTATTAAATATAGATGCTATTCACCCCTTCATCTTGCTAGAGGCATTAAATGTCCCATAAGGGGGTGTGGCGCTGCAGCAACACATAAACAGATAGAACCACACAGGGCCAGACAAATACAGTGAGATGAAAATGACAGAGAGGTATTGGTGTGTCAGAGAGAGGTTAGGGAGTACCTTAACAAGGACAGATGACATGGACATGGACATTCCTTGGTGTCCACATCACCAACAAACTATCATGGTCCAGAAGAGGGCATGACAAAACCTTTTCCCCCTCTGAAAATATTTGGCATGGGCACCCAGGTCCTCAAAAGGTTCTACAGCTGCACGATCGAGAGTTTCCGGACCCGCATCACCACCTGGTATAGCAACTGCTTGGCATCTGACAATAAGACACTACAGAGGGTAATGCAAATGGCCCAGTACATCACTGGGGCCAAGCTTCCTGCCATCCAGGACCTATATAATAGGTGGTGTCAGAGGAAAGACCATAAAATTGTCAGAGACTCCAGTCACCCAAATTATAGACTGTTTTCTCTGCTGCCACACGGCAAGCGGTACCGGAGCACCAAGTCTTGGACCCAAAGGCTCCTCAACAGCTTCTAACCCCAAGCCATTAGATTGCTGAACAATTCATAAAAATCACCACCGGACAATTTACATTGACCCCCCCACCCCCCTCATACACTGCTGCTACTCGCTGTTTGTTTGTTACCTATGCATAGTCACTTCGCCCCCACCTACATGTACAGATGACCTCAACTAGCCTGTACCTCTGCACACTGACTCTGTACCGGTGCCCCCTGTATATAGCCTCCACACTGACTCTGTACCGGTGCCCCCTGTATATAGCCTCCACACTGACTCTGTACCGGTGCCCCCTGTATATAGCCTCCACACTGACTCGGTACCGGTGCCCCCTGTATATAGCCTCCACACTGACTCGGTACCGGTGCCCCCTGTATATAGCCTCCACACTGACTCGGTACCGGTGCCCCCTGTATATAGCCTCCACACCGACTCGGTACCGGTGCCCCATGTATATAGCCTCCACACTGACTCGGTACCGATGCCCCCTGTATATAGCCTCCACACTGACTCGGTACCGGTGCCCCCTGTATATAGCCTCCACACTGACTCGGTACCGGTGCCCCCTGTATATAGCCTCCACACTGACTCGGTACCGGTGCCCCCTGTATATAGCCTCCACACTGACTCGGTACCGGTGTCCCCTGTATATAGCCTCCACACTGACTCGGTACCGGTGCCCCCTGTATATAGCCTCCACACTGACTCGGTACCGGTGCCCCCTGTATATAGCCTCCACACTGACTCGGTACCGGAGCCCCCTGTATATAGCCTCCACACTGACTCGGTACCGGTGCCCCCTGTATATAGCCTCCACACTGACTCGGTACCGGTGCCCCCAAGACAACTCAAAGCTGATACAGACATACCCAAGACAACTCAAACCTGATACAGACATACTCAAGACAACTCAACGCTGATACAGACATACTCAAGACGACTCAAAGCTGATACAGACATACCCAAGACGACTCAAAGCTGATACAGACATACCCAAGACGACTCAAAGCTGATACAGACATACCAAAGACGACTCAAAGCTGATACAGACATACCCAAGACGACTCAAAGCTGATGCAGACATACCCAAGACGACTCAAAGCTGATGCAGACATACCCAAGACGACTCAAAGCTGATACAGACATACCCAAGACGACTCAAAGCTGATACAGACATACCCAA
>NW_025745367.1:0-5000 GCF_021184085.1 Oncorhynchus gorbuscha | reverse complement strand
TCAGCAAAGTTAATTGGACAAGCCCATGAATGCTAATATGTCTGATCTGACATTGCAATAAAATGTGTTATTACATACATAATCATTACCCAGATAATTATGCAAAACAGTGAATACATAATGTCTCACATATCTCTCAAATGAACGGGGTTCTCTATAATTATGCTTTGATTGGGAGTCTATCAATGGACGAGAGTCGGCAAAGTTAATCCCAGAAAATAAGAAATAGGATTGAGAGGAGCAGGAGGCTGAGGCCTTTTGAGGTTGTGTCAGCACTTTTCACGAGAGCTTCATTTACTACTCAGTCAGCGACATCATTAGTGGGAGTCTTAAAGACTCTCTGACCTTTTCACATTTCCACTCCTTCAATATTACTCCCTCCCTCCCTTCTACTCTGTACTACCTGCCAACAGTTCCTTATTCCCTACAGCTACACGGTACATAGTTACCGAGAACTGACTACTCACTACTCACACATTCCACTTCACAAAGGATCTCAGTTCACTTAGGAATTGACGATAAAGTAATTCCTAAAGTTGTTACCTGTGTCTATTTCCCTCCCTCCCTCCCTCCCTCCCTCCCTCCCTCCCTCCCTCCCTCCCTCCCTCCCTCCCTCCCTCCCTCCCTCCCTCCCTCCCTGTTGTTACCTGTGTCTATTTCCCTCTCTCCTCCCTTCCTGTTGTTACCTGTGTCTATTTCCATCTCTTCCTCCCTTCCTGTTGTTACCTGTGTCTATTTCCCTCTCTTCCTCCCTTCCTGTTGTTACCTGTGTCTATTTCACATCTCTTCCTCCCTTCCTGTTGTTACCTGTGTCTATTTCCCTCTCTTCCTCCCTTCCTGTTGTTACCTGTGTCTATTTCACATCTCTTCCTCCCTTCCTGTTGTTACCTGTGTCTATTTCCCTCTCTTCCTCCCTTCCTGTTGTTACCTGTGTCTATTTCACATCTCTTCCTCCCTTCCTGTTGTTACCTGTGTCTCTATTTCCCTCCTCCCTTCCTGTTGTTACCTGTGTCTCTATTCCCCTCCTCCCTTCCTGTTGTTACCTGTGTCTCTATTTCCCTCCTCCCTTCCTGTTGTTTCCTGTGTCTCTATTTCCCTCCTCCCTTCCTGTTGTTACCTGTGTCTCTATTTCCCTCCTCCCTTCCTGTTGTTGCCTGTGTCTCTATTTCCCTCCTCCCTTCCTGTTGTTACCTGTGTCTCTATTTCCCTCCTCCCTCTCTGTTGTTACCTGTGTCTCTATTTCCCTCCCTCCTCCCTCTTTGTTGTTACCTGTGTCTCTATTTCCCTCCTCCCTTCCTGTTGTTGCCTGTGTCTCTATTTCCCTCCTCCCTTCCTGTTGTTACCTGTGTCTCTATTTCCCTCCTCCCTTCCTGTTGTTACATGTGTCTCTATTTCCCTCCCTCCTCCCTCTCTGTTGTTACCTGTGTCTCTATTTCCCTCCTCCCTTCCTGTTCTTGCCTGTGTCTCTATTTCCCTCCTCCCTTCCTGTTGTTTCCTGTGTCTCTATTTCCCTCCTCCCTTCTGTTGTTACTGTTGTTGTTACCTGTGTCTCTATTTCCCTCCTCCCTTCCTGTTGTTACCTGTGTCTCTATTTCCCTCCTCCCTTCCTGTTGTTGCCTGTGTCTCTATTTCCCTCCCTCCTCCCTCTCTGTTGTTACCTGTGTCTCTATTTCCCTCCTCCCTTCCTGTTGTTGCCTGTGTCTCTATTCCCCTCCTCCCTTCCTGTTGTTACCTGTGTCTCTATTTCCCTCCTCCCTTCCTGTTGTTGCCTGTGTCTCTATTTCCCTCCTCCCTTCCTGTTGTTACCTGTGTCTCTATTTCCCTCCTCCCACTCTGTTGTTACCTGTGTCTCTATTTCCCTCCTCCCTCTCTGTTGTTACCTGTGTCTATTTCCCTCCTCCCTTCCTGTTGTTACCTGTGTCTCTATTTCCCTCCTCCCTTCCTGTTGTTACCTGTGTCTCTATTTCCCCCTCCCTCTCTGTTGTTACCTGTGTCTCTATTTCCCTCCTCCCTTCTGTTGTTACCTGTGTCTCTATTTCCCTCCTCCCTTCCTGTTGTTACCTGTGTCTCTATTTCCCCTCCCTCTGTTGTTACCTGTGTCTCTATTTCCCTCCCTCCCTCTCTGTTGTTACCTGTGTCTCTATTTCCCTCCCTCCTCCCTCTCTGTTGTTACCTGTGTCTCTATTCCCCTCCTCCCTTCCTGTTGTTACCTGTGTCTCTATTCCCCTCCTCCCTTCCTGTTGTTACCTGTGTCTCTATTTCCCTCCTCCCTTCCTGTTGTTACCTGTGTCTCTATTTCCCTCCTCCCTTCCTGTTGTTACATGTGTCTCTATTTCCCTCCTCCCTTCCTGTTGTTACCTGTGTCTCTATTTCCTCCCTCCCTCTCTGTTGTTACCTGTGTCTCTATTTCCCTCCCTCCCTCTCTGTTGTTACCTGTGTCTCTATTTCCCTCCTCCCTCTCTGTTGTTACCTGTGTCTCTATTTCCCTCCTCCCTCTCTGTTGTTACCTGTGTCTCTATTTCCCTCCTCCCTTCCTGTTGTTACCTGTGTCTCTATTTCCCTCCTCCCTTCCTGTTGTTACCTGTGTCTCTATTTCCTCCCTCCCTCTCTGTTGTTACCTGTGTCTCTATTTCCCTCCTCCCTCTCTGTTGTTACCTGTGTCTCTATTTCCCTCCTCCCTCTCTGTTGTTACCTGTGTCTCTATTTCCCTCCTCCCTCTCTGTTGTTACCTGTGTCTCTATTTCCCTCCTCCCTTCCTGTTGTTACCTGTGTCTCTATTTCCCTCCTCCCTTCCTGTTGTTACCTGTGTCTCTATTTCCCTCCCTACCTCTCTGTTGTTACCTGTGTCTCTATTTCCTCCCTCCCTCTCTGTTGTTACCTGTGTCTCTATTTCCCTCCCTCCCTCTCTGTTGTTACCTGTGTCTCTATTTCCCTCCTCCCTTCCTGTTGTTACCTGTGTCTCTATTTCCCTCCCTTCCTGTTGTTACCTGCGTCTCTATCTATCTATCTCCTTCCTGCTGTGACCTGCGTCTCTATCTATCTCCTTCCTGCTGTGACCTGCGTCTCTATCTAGCTCCTTCCTGCTGTGACCTGCGTCTCTATCTATCTCCTTCCTGTTGTTACCTGCGTCTCTATCTATCTCCTTCCTGCTGTGACCTGCGTCTCTATCTATCTCCTTCCTGCTGTGACCTGCGTCTCTATCTATCTCCTTCCTGCTGTGACCTGCGTCTCTATCTATCTCCTTCCTGCTGTGACCTGCGTCTCTATCCATCTCCTTCCTGCTGTGACCTGCGTCTCTATCTATCTCCTTCCTGCCGTGACCTGCGTCTCTATCTATCTCCTTCCTGCTGTGACCTGCGTCTCTATCCATCTCCTTCCTGCTGTGACCTGCGTCTCTATCTGAATCAGGTTCATCCGTCCCCTAGGCGCTGGCTCCAGGCTCTGGCCCACTAACCCACATTTGGACAGGACAGCATGATTGAACCTCTCCTCCACATCAGGCAAAGTGTATGTATCAATCCTCAACCCTACACACACCCTGCAGAGGCACGATCCATTCACCCCACAGCTACAGCTATCGCTCAACACCAATTGTATTCTGTCACACACAGAGCCTTTGGCTTTACATTGGTTGTGTGTTTGGACTCATGGTTCAGAGGATGATATGATGCGCCTAGTCTTGTGGATATTGATTTGGATGGAACAATAAGTCATTCCACTGATGCTCTGTGTCATTGCAAAACAGACCAAAGTTTGATTGGCTGATTGACCGGTTGGTCTGTTTTTTCATAGTGGTGGTCCCATACTTCCAAACATAAAAAACTCCATCTGAGCTTATCCTGAAAATGAAATTCTAGTATTGAGTTGTGTGCTCACAGGGTTATTGTCCCTCATCCTTCAGGGAAAAGACAACCTTTTAAAAAGCAGGCTATTTACGCCTGGGATTCTAGAATCTGTCCAGAACCTCTCTTTCTTGATAATCAATGCCTTGGTTTGCTTGAGTTGCATTGGATTCGTGCCACAAATGCTAAAAAGTGAACATTTGAAACAGTGGCCACGTAAACAAAATCAAAGGATGTGTTGCTATCATACCTCGTCCATTAGACTGTTTTACAGGGTAAGGAAACCAACATTTTTGGGGGGGTCCAAATCGATTGTTGCAATTCCAGACGTATTTGGACAGTGATACAATGTGCATAATTTTGTCTCTGTACGCCACCACAGTGGATTTGAAAGGAACAATCAAGATGTGCTTTAAGTGTAGACTTTAATCTTTCATTTAAGAGTTCTGTCAAAATCATAGTATGAATCGTGTAGGAACTACAACCATTTTTATACATACCTCCCCCCCCCCACCCCAATTTCAGGGGCTCAAAAGTAATTGGACAAACGAACATAATCATACATTCAATTGTGAGTTTTAATACTTGGTTGCAAATCCTTTGCAGTCAATGACTGCCTGAAGTCTGGAACCCATAGACATCACCAGATGCTGTGTTTCTTCCCTGGTGATGCTCTGCCAGGCCTTTACTGTGGCTGTCTTCAGTTCCTGCTTGTTCTTGGGGCGTTTTGCCTTCAGCAAGTGAAATGAATGCTCAATTGGATTCAGGTCAGGGGATTGACTTGGCCATTGCAGAACATTCCCATTCTTTGCCTTATAAAAGCATTGGGTTGCTTTCGCGGTATGCTTCGGGTCATTGTCCATCTGCACTGTGAAGAGCTGTCCAATAGGTTTTGGCAGAATCTGAGCAAATAATATGGCCCTAAACCTTCAGAATTCATCCTGCTGCTTTTGTCAGCAGTCATCAATAAATACAAGGGAACCAGTTCCATTAGCAGCCATACATGCCCACCCCATAACACCACCTCCACCATGCTTCACAGATGAGGTGGTATACTTCAGATGATGAGCAGTTCCTTCCCTTCTCCATAACACCACCTCCACCATGCTTCACAGATGAGTTAGTATGCTTCAGATCATGAGCAGTTCCTTCCCTTCT
>NW_025745366.1:95000-125000 GCF_021184085.1 Oncorhynchus gorbuscha | reverse complement strand
TCACCCCCCTTATACTCCTCCTGAATTATGGTTCATCATCATTTCGAGTAGACCTACTCCCTCCATTCCATTCACCCCCCCCTTATACTCCTCCTGAATTATGGTTCATCATCATGTCGAGTAGACCTACTCCCTCCATTCACCCCCCTTATACTCCTCCTGAATTATGGTTCATCATCATTTTGAGTAGACCTACTCCCTCCATTCACCCCCCTTATACTCCTCCTGAATTATGGTTCATCATCATTTTGAGTAGACCTACTCCCTCCATTCACCCCCCCTTATACTCCTCCTGAATTATGGTTCATCATCATGTCGAGTAGACCTACTCCCTCCATTCACCCCCCTTATACTCCTCCTGAATTATGGTTCATCATCATGTTGAGTAGACCTACTCCCTCCATTCACCCCCCCCCTTATACTCCTCCTGAATTATGGTTCATCATCATGTCGAGTAGACCTACTCCCTCCATTCACCCTCCCCCTTATACTCCTCCTGAATTATGGTTCATCATCATGTCGAGTAGACCTACTCCCTCCATTCACCCCCCCTTATACTCCTCCTGAATTATGGTTCATCATCATTTAGTAGACCTACTCCCTCCATTCACCCCCCCTTATACTCCTCCTGAATTATGGTTCATCATCATTTTGAGTAGACCTACTCCCTCCATTCACCCCCCTTATACTCCTCCTGAATTATGGTTCATCATCATGTCGAGTAGACCTACTCCCTCCATTCACCCTCCCCCTTATACTCCTCCTGAATTATGGTTCATCATCATGTCGAGTAGACCTACTCCCTCCATTCACCCCTCCTTCCCTTCCACTCCTCCTGAATTATGGTTCATCATCATGTCGAGTAGACCTACTCCCTCCATTCACCCCCCCCTTCCACTCCTCCTGAATTATGGTTCATCATCATGTCGAGTATACCTCCCCCCTCTACTCCTCCTCCCCATCTCAGTATTTTCATAGCAGCTGACATGCCCCTTAATCTGATTAACTTCTTACTGATTCATCCCTTTTGTTTTTGCCTGTAACCAAAAAATACACAGAGAGACAGCGTACATGTACACACACACACACGCACGCACGCACGCACGCACGCACGCACACACACACACACACACACACACACCTCATCCGGCCATGTGATTTCATCATAAAGGCAGACCGAGTGAAAGAGAGGGGGCTATAAGGACATCCACATCCAACAGCAGCCTGAAGGAGGAAGCTAGCTGCAGGGAGGAGGGTGTGCGTGCCAGAGTTAGTACTGAAAGACATTTTCTTTCTGGAGAACATAGGAGTAGGAAACTCTTGAGGGTTTAAAGCTCAGCCAAGAGGGCAGTGCCTCAATTGGCACCCTGTTTCACTATATAGGGAGCAGTGTTCCATGGGGGACGCAGGCGAGATGTGTTGTTGGGGAGAGTAGTCACATCTCACTAGTCAGCTCCCTAGAGCCTGGAGGGAAAAAACATTTGTACTCCTCTTTTGCTGCAGCATTTGGGGATTTTTGTGGGGGAGGGTGTCGGGAAGGGGGAAGGTTTTTTAGGTCTTGTTGGTTTTTTAGGGCGTAGGTTGGATGGGTGACCTTTTGTGAAAAGTGGGCTGGTGGGGTAACCCCTAGCTCCCTCTACTCCACCGTTACACTCTCTGTTTTCAGAAGCACCACCATGCATTATTCAAGAGGAACAGGGAAGGTCTCATTAATCATTTCTGATGCTCTTTGTTGGATGGGGGACAAAAAGAAGGACCCCTAAAAATGAAGAGAATGAAGGAAGGAAAAGATGGGGATTTTTAACATATTTTTGGGCTCCAAGTTAAGAGAGAGAAGATGTCCTCAAAATGATTTACATTAACTCATCGTGATATAGGCCTAAGTATATTGATGCCGTGCATAATGTCCGTGTTTTGACAGTGACCCAATTTATCTTTCCTGGTATTCTTTTGTTTCATCACTGACCTCCCTTTCCTCAACCACAGTCTCTAAATGAAAACTATTACATCATATTTCATTCATTGTAATTCTATTCTATTTTATTATATTCCATTACATCCTATTCCATTCTATTCTATTCCATTCTATTTTATTCTATTCCATTCCATTCTATCCTATTATATTCCATTCTATTTGATTATATTCCATTCTATCCTATTCTATTACATTCTATTTGATTCTATTCCATTCTATCCTATTCTATTACATTCTATTTGATTCTATTCCATTCTATCCTATTCTATTACATTCTATTTGATTCTATTCCATTCTATCCTATTCTATTACATTCTATTTGATTCTATTCCATTCTATCCTATTCTATTACATTCTATTCTATTACATTCTATTTGATTATAATCATTCTATTTTATTATAATCCATTCTATCCTATTCAATTATATTTTGTTTCTGCTCTACTCCAAATTTTAATATCTTTCCTTCCGTTTTAAAAACCCTGTCTCTCCTAGTCCTTTTATTTTAAAAACCCTGTCTCTCCTAGTCCTTTTATTTTAAAAACCCACTCTCCTAGTCCTTTTATTTTATAAACCCAGTCTCTCCTAGTCCTTTTATTTTAAAAACCCACTCTCCTAGTCCTTTTATTTTATAAACCCAGTCTCTCCTAGTCCTTTTATTTTAAAAACCCAGTCTCTCCTAGTCCTTTTATTTTAAAAACCCACTCTCCTAGTCCTTTTATTTTAAAAACCCAGTCTCTCCTAGTCCTTTTATTTTTAAAACCCAGTCTCTCCTAGTCATTTTATTTAAAAACCCAGTCTCTCCTAGTCCTTTTATTTTAAAAACCCAGTCTCTCCTAGTCCTTTTATTTTAAAAACCCAGTCTCTCCTAGTCCTTTTATTTTAAAAACCCAGTCTCTCCGAGTCCTTTTATTTAAAAAACCCAGTCTCTCCTAGTCCTTTTATTTTAAAATCCCAGTCTCTCCTAGTCCTTTTATTTTAAAAACCCAGTCTCTCCTAGTCCTTTTATTTTAAAAACCCAGTCTCTCCTAGTCCTTTTATTTTAAAAACCCACTCTCTCCTAGTCCTTTTATTTTAAAAACCCAGTCTCTCCTAGTCCTTTTATTTTAAAAACTCAGTCTCTCTTAGTCCTTTTATTTTAAAAACCCAGTCTCTCCTAGGCCTTTTATTTTAAAAACCCAGTCTCTCCTAGTCCTTTTATTTTAAAAACCCAGTCTCTCCTAGTCCTTTTATTTAAAACCCCAGTCTATCCTAGTCCTTTTATTTTAAAAACCCACTCTCTCCTACTCCTTTTATTTTAAAAACCCAGTCTCTCCTAGTCCTTTTATTTTAAAAACCCAGTCTCTCATAGTCCTTTTATTTTAAAAACCCAGTCTCTCCTAGTCCTTTTATTTTAAAAACCCAGTCTCTCCTAGTCATTTTATTTTAAAAACCCAGTCTCTCCTAGTCCTTTTATTTTAAAAACCCAGTCTCTCCTAGTCCTTTTATTTAAAAAACCCAGTCTCTCCTAGTCCTTTTATTTAAAAAAAACAGTCTCTCCTAGTCCTTTTATTTTAAAAACCCAATCTCTCCTAGTCATTTTATTTAAAAACCCAGTCTCTCCTAGTCCTTTTATTTTAAAAACCCACTCTCCTAGTGCTTTTATTTTTAAAACCCAGTCTCTCCTAGTCCTTTTATTTTAAAAACCCAGTCTCTCATAGTCCTTTTATTTTAAAACCCCACTCTCCTAGTCCTTTTATTTTAAAAACCCAGTCTCTCCTAGTCCTTTTATTTTAAAAACCCAGTTTCTCCTAGTCCTTTTATTTTAAAAACCCAGTCTCTCCTAGTCCTTTTATTTTAAAAACCCACTCTCCTAGTCCTTTTATTTTAAAAACCCAGTCTCTCTTAGTCCTTTTATTTTAAAAACCCAGTCTCTCCTAGTCCTTTTATTTTAAAAACCCAGTCTCTCCTAGTCCTTTTATTTTAAAAACCCAGTCTCTCCTAGTCCTTTTATTTAAAAACCCAGTCTCTCCTAGTCCTTTTATTTTAAAAACCCAGTCTCTCCTAGTCCTTTTATTTAAAAAATCCAGTCTCTCCTAGTCCTTTTATTTTAAAAACCCAGTCTCTCCTAGTCCTTTTATTTAAAAACCCAGTCTCTCCTAGTCCTTTTATTTTAAAAACCCAGTATCTCCTAGTCCTTTTATTTTAAAAACCCAGTCTCTCCTAGTCCTTTTATTTTAAAAACCCAGTCTCTCCTAGTCCTTTTATTTTAAAAACCCAGTCTCTCATAGTCCTTTTATTTTAAAAACCCACTCTCCTAGTCCTTTTATTTTAAAAACCCAGTCTCTCCTAGTCATTTTATTTAAAAACCCAGTCTCTCCTAGTCCTTTTATTTTAAAAACCCACTCTCCTAGTGCTTTTATTTTTAAAACCCAGTCTCTCCTAGTCCTTTTATTTTAAAAACCCAGTCTCTCATAGTCCTTTTATTTTAAAACCCCACTCTCCTAGTCCTTTTATTTTAAAAACCCAGTCTCTCCTAGTCCTTTTATTTTAAAAACCCAGTTTCTCCTAGTCCTTTTATTTTAAAAACCCAGTCTCTCCTAGTCCTTTTATTTTAAAAACCCAGTCTCTCCTTTTAGTCCTTTTTTTATTTTAAAAACCCAGTCTCTCCTAGTCCTTTTATTTTAAAAACCCAGTCTCTCCTAGTCCTTTTATTTTAAAAACCCAGTCTCTCCTAGTCCTTTTATTTAAAAACCCAGTCTCTCCTAGTCCTTTTATTTTAAAAACCCAGTCTCTCCTAGTCCTGTTATTTAAAAAATCCAGTCTCTCCTAGTCCTTTTATTTTAAAAACCCAGTCTCTCCTAGTCCTTTTATTTAAAAACCCAGTCTCTCCTAGTCCTTTTATTTTAAAAACCCAGTATCTCCTAGTCCTTTTATTTTAAAAACCCAGTCTCTCCTAGTCCTTTTATTTTTAAAACCCAGTCTCTCCTAGTCCTTTTATTTTAAAAACCCACTCTCCTAGTCCTTTTATTTTAAAAACCCAGTCTCTCCTAGTCCTTTTATTTTAAAAACCCAGTCTCTCATAGTCCTTTTATTTTAAAAACCCACTCTCCTAGTCCTTTTATTTTAAAAACCCAGTCTCTCCTAGTCCTTTTATTTTAAAAACCCAGTCTCTCCTAGTCCTTTTATTTTAAAAACCCAATCTCTCCTAGTCCTTTTATTTAAAAACCCAGTCTCTCCTAGTCCTTTTATTTTAAAACCCCAGTCTCTCCTAGTCCTTTTATTTTAAAAACCCTGTCTCTCCTAGTCCTTTAATTTTAAAAACCCACTCTCATAGTCCTTTTATTTTAAAAACCCACTCTCATAGTCCTTTTATTTTAAAAACCCACTCTCATAGTCCTTTTTGCTTTTGTCATCCAGTGTCATGGTGTGAGTCATGTAGGACATGAGGTGGCAATGGAGGTGGTTGCCATGGCGGTGGCTGGTTAGCTACCCCTGAGGTCGCACGGGAAGGTCATGGGCAACGATCGTCGAGGCAGCCAATCAGCGAGCGGCGTTGTGCCCTTTAAAGGAAGCGAGGGAGGGAGGGAGGGAGGGAGGGAGGGAGAGAGGGAGAGAGGGAGAGAGGGAGAGGGAGAGAGAGAGAGAGAGAGAGAGAGAGAGAGAGAGAGAGAGAGAGAGAGAGAGAGAGAGAGAGAGAGAGAGACAGAGAGAATATGAGATAGGGATGGATGGTAGAAGGAATGAGAAGAGGGACAGAGAGGGGAAGCAATAGAGAGGAGAAAGAGAGGGAAAGCAATAGAGAGGAGAAACAGAGGGGAAGCAATAGAGAGGAGACAGAGAGGGGAAGCAATAGAGAGGAGAAAGAGAGGGGAAGCAATAGAGAGGAGAAAGAGAGGGGAAGCAATAGAGAGGAGACAGAGAGGGGAAGCAATAGAGAGGAGATAGAGAGGGGAAGCAATAGAGAGGAGAAAGAGAGGGGAAGCAATAGAGAGGAGATAGAGAGGGGAAGCAATAGAGAGGAGAAAGAGAGGGGAAGCAATAGAGAGGAGACAGAGAGGGGAAGCAATAGAGAGGAGAAAGAGAGGGGAAGCAATAGAGAGGAGATAGAGAGGGGAAGCAATAGAGAGTAGATGGAGAGGGGAAGCAATAGAGAGGAGAAAGAGAGGGGAAGCAATAGAGAGGAGACAGAGAGGGGAAGCAATAGAGAGGAGAAAGAGAGGGGAAGCAATAGAGAGGAGATAGAGAGGGGAAGCAATAGAGAGTAGATGGAGAGGGGAAGCAATAGAGAGGAGATAGAGAGGGAGAGAAAGGGAAGGAGAAAGAGATGAGAGGTAAAGATGGAAAGAGCGAGAGATTCATAGAGGGACAGATTGCCATACAGAGACTCCGATGCCAAACGTCCCCGGGATAGTGGCATTTGAAAAGCAGAAAATAGATGCAAGCTATTTGGATGCTTAGCAGTACAGATGATGTATCTTAATTTGGTCATCCTATTGTTGCAGGAATATTCCTGCACAGAAAGAAATGTAGTGTATTCAAGGTGTAAAAATAACGCTTAAGTTTGTAATTTCCACTTTAAAATTTCAGATGTGATTTTCCCTAATGAAAAATGCATCAGCCCCTATATAAAATGTCATAACCTGTTCCCCCCACATTGACTCGGTACCGAGCGTCTTTATTGATATTTTATTGTTACTTTTTATTACATTTTTTACTTTAGTTTATTTAGTCAATCTTCTCTTATCAAACTTTTTTTTTTAAACTCCCATACGGACTCAGGCGAGGCAAAGGTTGAGAGCCGTGCGTCCTCCAAAACACAACCCAGCCAAGCCGCACTGCTTCTTGACACAATGCCCCTTAAACCGGAAGCCAGCCGCACCAATGTGTCGGAGGAAACACCCTACACCTGGCGACCGTGTCAGCGTGCATTGTGCCCGGCCCGCCACAGGAGTCGCTAGTGCGCAATGGGACAAGAACATCCCTGCCGGCCAAACCCTCCCCTAACCCGGACGACGCTGGGCCAATTGTGTGCCGCCCTATTGGTCCCCCGGTCGCGGCCCGGCTGCAACAGAGCCTGGACTCGAACCAGGATCTCTAGTGCCTTAGACCACTGCACCACTCGGGAGGCAGTAAATATTTTCTACACCTGTTGTAGTAGGCGCATGTAACAAATACCATTTGATTTGATTTGATAAATTATAATCCACATAACAATTCCCATTTCCTGTTGCTGCAGGATTCTTTTCCTGCTGTGTGAAACTGGCTCAAATGAAAATGTGGGATCTGTACCACAGGCTGCTGGTGGCACCTTAATTGAGGAGGACGGGCTCAAAGACTGGAACATAATTAATGGAATGGAATCGAACGGTTTCCATGTGATTAATAACATTCCATTTACTCCGTTCCAGCCATTATTATGAGCCGTCCTCGTGTGATCTGCACGTATACGGTAGCCAAGTCTTCTCCTACGCGTCTGACCTAAAGCTGATGAAAATATTGAGAAGCTCCAGAGCACAGCTTCTTGACAAGGTGCTCTAGCTGAGAATGAGGTGCTCTAGCTGAGAATGAGGTGCTCTAGCTGAGAATGAGGTGCTCTACCTGAGAATGAGGTGCTCTAGCTGAGAATGAGGTGCTCTAGCTGAGAATGACGTGCTCTAGCTGAGAATGAGGTGCTCTAGCTGAGAATGAGGTGCTCTAGCTGAGAACGACGTGCTCTAGCTGAGAATGAGGTGCTCTAGCTGAGAATGAGGTGCTCTAGCTGAGAATGAGGTGCTCTACCTGAGAATGAGGTGCTCTAGCTGAGAATGACGTGCTCTAGCTGAGAATGACGTGCTCTAGCTGAGAATGACGTGCTCTAGCTGAGAATGACGTGCTCTAGCTGAGAATGACGTGCTCTAGCTGAGAATGAGGTGCTCTAGCTGAGAATGAGGTGCTCTACCTGAGAATGAGGTGCTCTACCTGAGAATGAGGTGCTCTAGCTGAGAATGAGGTGCTCTAGCTGAGAATGAGGTGCTCTACCTGAGAATGAGGTGCTCTAGCTGAGAATGAGGTGCTCTACCTGAGAATGAGGTGCTCTACCTGAGAATGAGGTGCTCTAGCTGAGAATGAGGTATTCTACCTGAGGATGAGAAACAGATACACTGTCTGTCCCAAACAGAAATATACTGAACAAAAATATAAATTCGAAATGCAACAATTTCAAAAATGTTACTGAGTTACAGTTCACTTAAAAGGAAATCAGTCAATTCAATTGAATTCATTAGGCCATAATCTATGGATTTCACATGACTGTGCAGGGGCGCAGGGAGGGCATATGCCCACCCATGATTGTGCACTCACAATACACTACACTACTCACACTAAACTACACTACTCACACAACACTACACTACTCACACTACTCACACTACACTACACAACTCACACCACACGACACTACACTACACTACACTACTTACACTACACTACACTATGTACACTACACTACACTACTTACACTACACTACACTACTTACACTACACTACACTACACTACACTACACTACACTACACTACACTACTCACACTACACTACATTACACTACACTACACTACACTACACTACACTACACTACACTACACTACTCACACTACACTACTCACACTACACTCCACTACACTACTCACACTACACTAACTAAATGGTTATACCTTCCTCTTACACTACACTACACTACACTACACTACACTACACTACACTACACTACACTACACTACACTACACTACTCAAACTACACTACACTACACTACACTACACTACACTACACTACACTACACTACACTACACTACACTACACTACACTACTCACACTACACTACACTACACTACACTACACTACACTACACTACACTACACTACACTACACTACACTACACTACACTACACTACACTACACTACACTACACTACACTACACTACACTACACTACACCACACTACACTACACTACACTACACTACACTACACTACACCACACTACACTACACTACACTACACTACACTACACTACACTACACTCACACTACACTACACTACACTACTCACACTACACTACACTACACTACACTACACTACACTACACTACACTACACTACACTACACTACACTAACCAAAGGGTTATACCTTCCTCTTACACTACACTACACTACACTACACTACACTACACTACACTACACTACACTACACTACACTACTTACACTACACTACACTACACTACACTACACTACACTACACTACACTACACTACACTACACTACACTACACTACACTACTTACACTACACTACACTACACTACTCACACTACAATACACTACACTACTCACACTACACTACACTACACTACACTACACTACACTACACTACACTACACTACACTACACTACACTACACTACACTACACTACACTACACTACACTACTCACACTACACTACACTACACTACACTACACTACACTACACTACACTACTTACACTACACTACACTACACCACACTACACTACACTAACCAAAGGGTTATACCTTCCTCTTACACTACACTACACTACACTACACTACACTACACTACACTACACTACACTACACTACACTACACTACACTACACTACACTACTTACACTACACTACACTACACTACACTACACTACACTACACTACACTACACTACACTACACTACACTACACTACACTACTTACACTACACTACACTACTCACACTACACTACACTACTCACACTACACTACACTACACTACACTACACTACACTACACTACACTACTCACACTACACTACACTACACTACACTACACTACACTACACTACACTACACTACACTACACTAACCTAAGGGTTATACCTTCCTCTTACACTACACTCACCAAATCACACCCCAATCCACTTCATGGTAACGTGTTTATCGGACTGATAGACACTTGATGTCACATGCCATGTTGGTTTGCTTCTCTCCGGCAAGTCATAATGCATTGCAACTTATAACCATTCCATAACATATAACCACTTGCAGCCATGCAAGCCATTCTGTAAGCCATGTATCACCAAAGTAACCATTTTGGGCTACTACCGAGGCACCATTTTGGGCTACTACCGAGGCACCATTTTGAGCTACTACCGAGGCACCATTTTGGGCTACTACCGAGGCACCATTTTGAGCTACTACCGAGGCACCATTTTGGGCTACTACCGAGGCACCATTTTGGGCTACTATTGAGGCACCATTTTGGGCTACTACCGAGGCACCATTTTGGGCTACTACCGAGGCACCATTTTGGGCTACTACCGAGGCACCATTTTGGGCTACTACCGAGGCACCATTTTGGGCTACTACCGAGGCACCATTTTGGGCTACTACCGAGGCACCATTTTTGGCTACTACCGAGGCACAATTTTGGGCTACTACCGAGGCACCATTTTTGGCTACTACCGAGGCACCATTTTGGGCTACTACCGAGGCACCATTTTGGGCTACTACCGAGGCACCATTTTGGGCTACTACCGAGGCACCATTTTGGGCTACTACCGAGGCACCATTTTGGGCTACTACCGAGGCACCATTTTGGGTGAGTCAGTTGCACTGAAGAGATGTGTCTCCAGACCGTCAGATGAAACTGTTGATGCCAGGGTTTGACACAGTGTTTGATACATCAGAGACGTCAGCAGTGAGAAATCGGTTGTCCCTGTTGTTGTTTTTTGTTGAGTCAGGTCACTGTCAACAGCTGCTGACCCCCCAAACACGCACACACACACACTCTCTTGTGTGTGTCCTTCTGTGACAGCCACTAGTGATGGGGTTGACACTGTGACTCCCCCTCAGGGTCTGGGGCACACGACCGGAAGGACAGATGGACCAAGTCCTCCACCCCCCTCGTCCCTTCGGTCCTGTGTGTTGGTCAGGAGATGTTTGTAGGTTTGGGCCTGGGGTGTGAGAATCATGTGTATGTGTGTGTGTGTGTGTGTTTGTGTGTGTGTGTGCATCAGTCTCTGATCTGTCTCCCCTCCGTCTCCTCTTTGGTCTCAGCTGCCGCCCCAGCCTTTGACCCAAGGCCGGGGGGGGGGGGGGGTCGCCGTCAGGAAAAACTGACAGCCCCCTGGTCCATGACCCCAGGAGTAAACTGTTACCATGGCAATTCCATTCCCCTCTGAATAGGATGGGATGAAGGTGTATGTACATTTCAGAGTCAGTTTGAATTCATGAGAGAGAGAGAGAGAGAGAGAGAGAGAGAGAGAGAGAGAGAGAGAGAGAGAGAGAGAGAGAGAGAGAGAGAGAGAGAGAGAGAGAGAGAGAGAGAGACAGACAGACAGACAGACAGACAGACAGACAGACAGACAGACAGACAGACAGACAGACAGACAGACAGACAGACAGACAGACAGACAGACAGACAGACAGACAGACAGACAGACAGACAGACAGACAGACACTCACACTCACAGACAGACAAAGCAACTTTGACAGACAGACAGACAGACAAACAGAATTGAAATTGCATAAAACATCACATCATGGGGCGGACAGACGACAGACTAGACTAGACGTTGGACTAGTAACCGAAGGACTGACTGACTTCAAACCCCGAGCTGACAAGGTACAAATCTGTCGTTCTGCCCCTGACAGGCTCACTAACTCCACTGTTCCCAGGCCGTCATTGAAAATAAGAATGTGTTCTTAACTGACTTGCCTGGTTAAATAAAGGTAAAAAAATACAAAAATAAAAAAATAAAAATGGTTTCATAAATCATTTGTTTATCCAAACGTTTGGTAATTGTAACAGCATATAGATATATATATAAAAAAGCTGGCTGTACAATTTGAGCTATTTGCCAACCATGTTCTACCAAGCTAACTACGAACTAAGCCAGTTAGTGTTAATGTAGCTACGAACTAAGCCAGTTAGTGTTAATGTAGACACGAACTAAGCCAGTTAGTGTTAATGTAGATACGAACTAAGCTTGCTAGCCAGTTAGTGTTAATGTAGATACGAACTAAGCCTTAGTGTTAATGTAGATACGAACTAAGCTTGCTTGTGTTAATGTAGATACGAACTAAGCCAGTTAGTGTTAATGTAGATACGAACTAAGCCAGTTAGTGTTAATGTAGATACGAACTAAGCTTGCTAGTGTTAATGTAGATACGAACTAAGCCAGTTAGTGTTAATGTAGCTACGAACTAAGCCAGTTAGTGTTAATGTAGATACGAACTAAGCCAGTTAGTGTTAATGTAGATACAAACTAAGCCAGTTAGTGTTAATGTAGATACGAACTAAGCCAGTTAGTGTTAATGTAGATACGAACTAAGCCAGTTAGTGTTAATGTAGATACGAACTAAGCCAGTTAGTGTTAATGTAGATACGAACTAAGCCAGTTAGTGTTAATGTAGATACGAACTAAGCCAGTTAGTGTTAATGTAGATACGAACTAAGCCAGTTAGTGTTAATGTAGCTACGAACTAAGCTTGCTAGTGTTAATGTAGATACGAACTAAGCCAGTTAGTGTTAATGTAGATACGAACTAAGCTTGCTAGTGTTAATGTAGATACGAACTAAGCCAGTTAGTGTTAATGTAGATACGAACTAAGCTTGCTAGTGTTAATGTAGATACGAACTAAGCCAGTTAGTGTTAATGTAGATACGAACTAAGCCAGTTAGTGTTAATGTAGATACGAACTAAGCCAGTTAGTGTTAATGTAGATACGAACTAAGCCAGTTAGTGTTAATGTAGATACGAACTAAGCCAGTTAGTGTTAATGTAGATACGAACTAAGCCAGTTAGTGTTAATGTAGATACAAACTAAGCCAGTTAGTGTTAATGTAGATACGAACTAAGCCAGTTAGTGTTAATGTAGATACGAACTAAGCCAGTTAGTGTTAATGTAGATACGAACTAAGCCAGTTAGTGTTAATGTAGATACGAACTAAGCCAGTTAGTGTTAATGTAGATACGAACTAAGCCAGTTAGTGTTAATGTAGATACGAACTAAGCCAGTTAGTGTTAATGTAGATACGAACTAAGCTTGCTAGTGTTAATGTAGATACGAACTAAGCCAGTTAGTGTTAATGTAGATACGAACTAAGCCAGTTAGTGTTAATGTAGATACGAACTAAGCCAGTTAGTGTTAATGTAGCTACGAACTAAGCCAGTTAGTGTTAATGTAGCTACGAACTAAGCCAGTTAGTGTTAATGTAGATACGAACTAAGCCAGTTAGTGTTAATGTAGATACGAACTAAGCCAGTTAGTGTTAATGTAGATACGAACTAAGCCAGTTAGTGTTAATGTAGATACGAACTAAGCCAGTTAGTGTTAATGTAGATACGAACTAAGCCAGTTAGTGTTAATGTAGATACGAACTAAGCCAGTTAGTGTTAATGTAGATACGAACTAAGCTTGCTAGCCAGTTAGTGTTAATGTAGATACGAACTAAGCTTGCTAGCCAGTTAGTGTTAATGTAGATACGAACTAAGCTTGCTAGCCAGTTAGTGTTAATGTAGATACGAACTAAGCTTGCTAGCCAGTTAGTGTTAATGTAGATACGAACTAAGCTTGCTAGCCAGTTAGTGTTAATGTAGATACGAACTAAGCTTGCTAGCCAGTTAGTGTTAATGTAGATACGAACTAAGCTTGCTAGCCAGTTAGTGTTAATGTAGATACGAACTAAGCCAGTTAGTGTTAATGTAGATACGAACTAAGCCAGTTAGTGTTAATGTAGATACGAACTAAGCCAGTTAGTGTTAATGTAGATACGAACTAAGCCAGTTAGTGTTAATGTAGATACAAACTAAGCCAGTTAGTGTTAATGTAGATACGAACTAAGCCAGTTAGTGTTAATGTAGATACGAACTAAGCCAGTTAGTGTTAATGTAGATACGAACTAAGCCAGTTAGTGTTAATGTAGATACGAACTAAGCTTGCTTAGTGTTAATGTAGATACTAACTAAGCCAGTTAGTGTTAATGTAGATACGAACTAAGCCAGTTAGTGTTAATGTAGATACGAACTAAGCCAGTTAGTGTTAATGTAGATACGAACTTGCTAGCCAGTTAGTGTTAATGTAGATACGAACTAACTAAGCCAGTTAGTGTTAATGTAGATACGAACTAAGCCAGTTAGTGTTAATGTAGATACGAACTAAGCCAGTTAGTGTTAATGTAGATACGAACTAAGCCAGTTAGTGTTAATGTAGATACTTGAACTAACCCAGTTAGTGTTAATGTAGATACAAACTAAGCCAGTTAGTGTTAATGTAGATACGAACTAAGCCAGTTAGTGTTAATGTAGATACGAACTAAGCCAGTTAGTGTTAATGTAGATACGAACTAAGCTTGCTAGTGTTAATGTAGATACGAACTAAGCCAGTTAGTGTTAATGTAGATACGAACTAAGCCAGTTAGTGTTAATGTAGATACGAACTAACTTGCTAGCCAGTTAGTGTTAATGTAGATACGAACTAAGCCAGCCAGTTAGTGTTAATGTAGATACGAACTAAGCCAGTTAGTGTTAATGTTAATGTAGATACGACTAACTAAGCTTGCTAGTGTTAATGTTAGATACGAACTAAGCCAGTTAGTGTTAATGTAGATACGAACTAAGCCAGTTAGTGTTAATGTAGATACGAACTAAGCCAGTTAGTGTTAATGTAGATACGAACTAAGCCAGTTAGTGTTAATGTAGATACGAACTAAGCCAGTTAGTGTTAATGTAGATACGAACTAAGCCAGTTAGTGTTAATGTAGATACGAACTAAGCCAGTTAGTGTTAATGTAGATACGAACTAAGCCAGTTAGTGTTAATGTAGATACGAACTAAGCCAGTTAGTGTTAATGTAGATACGAACTAAGCCAGTTAGTGTTAATGTAGATACGAACTAAGCTTGCTAGTGTTAATGTAGATACGAACTAAGCTTGCTAGCCAGTTAGTGTTAATGTAGATACGAACTAAGCTTGCTAGCCAGTTAGTGTTAATGTAGATACGAACTAAGCTTGCTAGCCAGTTAGTGTTAATGTAGATACGAACTAAGCTTGCTAGCCAGTTAGTGTTAATGTAGATACGAACTAAGCTTGCTAGCCAGTTAGTGTTAATGTAGATACGAACTAAGCCAGTTAGTGTTAATGTAGATACGAACTAAGCCAGTTAGTGTTAATGTAGATACGAACTAAGCCAGTTAGTGTTAATGTAGATACAAACTAAGCCAGTTAGTGTTAATGTAGATACGAACTAAGCTTGCTAGTGTTAATGTAGATACGAACTAAGCCAGTTAGTGTTAATGTAGATACGAACTAAGCTTGCTAGTGTTAATGTAGATACGAACTAAGCCAGTTAGTGTTAATGTAGATACGAACTAAGCCAGTTAGTGTTAATGTAGATACGAACTAAGCTTGCAGTTAGTGTTAATGTAGATACAACTAAGCCAGTTAGTGTTAATGTAGATACGAACTAAGCCAGTTAGTGTTAATGTAGATACGAACTAAGCCAGTTAGTGTTAATGTAGATACAAACTAAGCCAGTTAGTGTTAATGTAGATACGAACTAAGCCAGTTAGTGTTAATGTAGATACGAACTAAGCCAGTTAGTGTTAATGTAGATACGAACTAAGCCAGTTAGTGTTAATGTAGATACGAACTAAGCCAGTTAGTGTTAATGTAGATACGAACTAAGCCAGTTAGTGTTAATGTAGATACGAACTAAGCTTGCTAGTGTTAATGTAGATACGAACTAAGCCAGTTAGTGTTAATGTAGATACGAACTAAGCTTGCTAGTTAGTGTTAATGTAGATACGAACTAAGCCAGTTAGTGTTAATGTAGATACTAACTAACTAAGCCAGTTAGTGTTAATGTAGATACGAACTAAGCCAGTTAGTGTTAATGTAGATACGAACTAAGCCAGTTAGTGTTAATGTAGATACGAACTAAGCCAGTTAGTGTTAATGTAGATACGAACTAGCCAGTTAGTGTTAATGTAGATACGAACTAAGCCAGTTAGTGTTAATGTAGATACGAACTAAGCCAGTTAGTGTTAATGTAGATACGAACTAAGCTTGCTAGCCAGTTAGTGTTAATGTAGATACGAACTAAGCTTGCTAGCCAGTTAGTGTTAATGTAGATACGAACTAAGCTTGCTAGCCAGTTAGTGTTAATGTAGATACGAACTAAGCTTGCTAGCCAGTTAGTGTTAATGTAGATACGAACTAAGCTTGCTAGCCAGTTAGTGTTAATGTAGATACGAACTAAGCTTGCTAGCCAGTTAGTGTTAATGTAGATACGAACTAAGCTTGCTAGCCAGTTAGTGTTAATGTAGATACGAACTAAGCCAGTTAGTGTTAATGTAGATACGAACTAAGCCAGTTAGTGTTAATGTAGATACGAACTAAGCCAGTTAGTGTTAATGTAGATACAAACTAAGCCAGTTAGTGTTAATGTAGATACAAACTAAGCCAGTTAGTGTTAATGTAGATACGAACTAAGCCAGTTAGTGTTAATGTAGATACGAACTAAGCCAGTTAGTGTTAATGTAGATACGAACTAAGCCAGTTAGTGTTAATGTAGATACGAACTAAGCTTGCTAGTGTTAATGTAGATACGAACTAAGCCAGTTAGTGTTAATGTAGATACGAACTAAGCCAGTTAGTGTTAATGTAGATACGAACTAAGCCAGTTAGTGTTAATGTAGATACGAACTAAGCCAGTTAGTGTTAATGTAGATACGAACTAAGCCAGTTAGTGTTAATGTAGATACGAACTAAGCCAGTTAGTGTTAATGTAGATACGAACTAAGCCAGTTAGTGTTAATGTAGATACGAACTAAGCCAGTTAGTGTTAATGTAGATACGAACTAAGCCAGTTAGTGTTAATGTAGATACGAACTAAGCCAGTTAGTGTTAATGTAGATACGAACTAAGCCAGTTAGTGTTAATGTAGATACGAACTAAGCCAGTTAGTGTTAATGTAGCTACGAACTAAGCTTGCTAGTGTTAATGTAGATACGAACTAAGCCAGTTAGTGTTAATGTAGATACGAACTAAGCCAGTTAGTGTTAATGTAGATACGAACTAAGCCAGTTAGTGTTAATGTAGATACGAACTAAGCCAGTTAGTGTTAATGTAGATACGAACTAAGCCAGCCAGTTAGTGTTAATGTAGATACGAACTAAGCTTGCCAGTTAGTGTTAATGTAGATACGAACTAAGCTAAGCCAGTTAGTGTTAATGTAGATACGAACTAAGCTTGCTAGTGTTAATGTAGATACGAACTAAGCCAGTTAGTGTTAATGTAGATACGAACTAAGCCAGTTAGTGTTAATGTAGATACGAACTAAGCTTGCTAGCCAGTTAGTGTTAATGTAGATACGAACTAAGCTTGCTAGCCAGTTAGTGTTAATGTAGATACGAACTAAGCTTGCTAGCCAGTTAGTGTTAATGTAGATACGAACTAAGCTTGCAGCCAGTTAGTGTTAATGTAGATACGAACTAAGCCAGTTAGTGTTAATGTAGATACAAACTAAGCTTGCTAGCCAGTTAGTGTTAATGTAGATACGAACTAAGCCAGCCAGTTAGTGTTAATGTAGATACGAACTAAGCCAGTTAGTGTTAATGTAGATACGAACTAAGCCAGTTAGTGTTAATGTAGATACGAACTAAGCCAGTTAGTGTTAATGTAGATACAAACTAAGCCAGTTAGTGTTAATGTAGATACGAACTAAGCCAGTTAGTGTTAATGTAGATACGAACTAAGCCAGTTAGTGTTAATGTAGATACGAACTAAGCCAGTTAGTGTTAATGTAGATACGAACTAAGCCAGTTAGTGTTAATGTAGATACTTGAACTAAGCCAGTTAGTGTTAATGTAGATACGAACTAAGCTTGCTAGTGTTAATGTAGATACGAACTAAGCCAGTTAGTGTTAATGTAGATACGAACTAAGCCAGTTAGTGTTAATGTAGATACGAACTAAGCCAGTTAGTGTTAATGTAGATACGAACTAAGCTTGCTAGCCAGTTAGTGTTAATGTAGATACGAACTAAGCTTGCTAGCCAGTTAGTGTTAATGTAGATACGAACTAAGCTTGCTAGCCAGTTAGTGTTAATGTAGATACGAACTAAGCTTGCTAGCCAGTTAGTGTTAATGTAGATACGAACTAAGCTTGCTAGCCAGTTAGTGTTAATGTAGATACGAACTAAGCTTGCTAGCCAGTTAGTGTTAATGTAGATACGAACTAAGCTTGCTAGCCAGTTAGTGTTAATGTAGATACGAACTAAGCTTGCTAGCCAGTTAGTGTTAATGTAGATACGAACTAAGCTTGCTAGCCAGTTAGTGTTAATGTAGATACGAACTAAGCTTGCTAGCCAGTTAGTGTTAATGTAGATACGAACTAAGCTTGCTAGCCAGTTAGTGTTAATGTAGATACGAACTAAGCTTGCTAGCCAGTTAGTGTTAATGTAGATACGAACTAAGCCAGTTAGTGTTAATGTAGATACGAACTAAGCCAGTTAGTGTTAATGTAGATACGAACTAAGCCAGTTAGTGTTAATGTAGATACGAACTAAGCCAGTTAGTGTTAATGTAGATACGAACTAAGCCAGTTAGTGTTAATGTAGATACGAACTAAGCCAGTTAGTGTTAATGTAGATACGAACTAAGCTTGCTAGCCAGTTAGTGTTAATGTAGATACGAACTAAGCTTGCTAGCCAGTTAGTGTTAATGTAGATACGAACTAAGCTTGCTAGCCAGTTAGTGTTAATGTAGATACGAACTAAGCTTGCTAGCCAGTTAGTGTTAATGTAGATACGAACTAAGCTTGCTAGCCAGTTAGTGTTAATGTAGATACGAACTAAGCTTGCTAGCCAGTTAGTGTTAATGTAGATACGAACTAAGCTTGCTAGCCAGTTAGTGTTAATGTAGATACGAACTAAGCTTGCTAGCCAGTTAGTGTTAATGTAGATACGAACTAAGCTTGCTAGTGTTAATGTAGATACGAACTAAGCCAGTTAGTGTTAATGTAGATACGAACTAAGCCAGTTAGTGTTAATGTAGATACGAACTAAGCCAGTTAGTGTTAATGTAGATACAAACTAAGCCAGTTAGTGTTAATGTAGATACGAACTAAGCCAGTTAGTGTTAATGTAGATACGAACTAAGCCAGTTAGTGTTAATGTAGATACGAACTAAGCTTGCTAGTGTTAATGTAGATACGAACTAAGCCAGTTAGTGTTAATGTAGATACGAACTAAGCTTGCTAGTGTTAATGTAGATACAAACTAAGCCAGTTAGTGTTAATGTAGCTACGAACTAAGCCAGTTAGTGTTAATGTAGATACGAACTAAGCCAGTTAGTGTTAATGTAGATACGAACTAAGCCAGTTAGTGTTAATGTAGATACGAACTAAGCCAGTTAGTGTTAATGTAGATACGAACTAAGCCAGTTAGTGTTAATGTAGATACGAACTAAGCCAGTTAGTGTTAATGTAGATACGAACTAAGCCAGTTAGTGTTAATGTAGATACGAACTAAGCCAGTTAGTGTTAATGTAGCTACGAACTAAGCTTGCTAGTGTTAATGTAGATACGAACTAAGCCAGTTAGTGTTAATGTAGATACGAACTAAGCTTGCTAGTGTTAATGTAGATACGAACTAAGCCAGTTAGTGTTAATGTAGCTACGAACTAAGCCAGTTAGTGTTAATGTAGCTACGAACTAAGCCAGTTAGTGTTAATGTAGATACGAACTAAGCCAGTTAGTGTTAATGTAGATACGAACTAAGCCAGTTAGTGTTAATGTAGATACGAACTAAGCCAGTTAGTGTTAATGTAGATACGAACTAAGCCAGTTAGTGTTAATGTAGATACGAACTAAGCCAGTTAGTGTTAATGTAGATACTAGCCAGTTAGTGTTAATGTAGATACGAACTAAGCCAGTTAGTGTTAATGTAGATACGAACTAAGCTTGCTAGCCAGTTAGTGTTAATGTAGATACGAACTAAGCTTGCTAGCCAGTTAGTGTTAATGTAGATACGAACTAAGCTTGCTAGCCAGTTAGTGTTAATGTAGATACGAACTAAGCTTGCTAGCCAGTTAGTGTTAATGTAGATACGAACTAAGCTTGCTAGCCAGTTAGTGTTAATGTAGATACGAACTAAGCCAGTTAGTGTTAATGTAGATACGAACTAAGCCAGTTAGTGTTAATGTAGATACGAACTAAGCCAGTTAGTGTTAATGTAGATACGAACTAAGCCAGTTAGTGTTAATGTAGATACAAACTAAGCCAGTTAGTGTTAATGTAGATACGAACTAAGCCAGTTAGTGTTAATGTAGATACGAACTAAGCCAGTTAGTGTTAATGTAGATACGAACTAAGCCAGTTAGTGTTAATGTAGATACGAACTAAGCTTGCTAGTGTTAATGTAGATACGAACTAAGCCAGTTAGTGTTAATGTAGATACGAACTAAGCCAGTTAGTGTTAATGTAGATACGAACTAAGCTTGCTAGTGTTAATGTAGATACGAACTAAGCCAGTTAGTGTTAATGTAGCTACGAACTAAGCCAGTTAGTGTTAATGTAGATACGAACTAAGCCAGTTAGTGTTAATGTAGATACAAACTAAGCCAGTTAGTGTTAATGTAGATACGAACTAAGCCAGTTAGTGTTAATGTAGATACGAACTAAGCCAGTTAGTGTTAATGTAGATACGAACTAAGCCAGTTAGTGTTAATGTAGATACGAACTAAGCCAGTTAGTGTTAATGTAGATACGAACTAAGCCAGTTAGTGTTAATGTAGATACGAACTAAGCCAGTTAGTGTTAATGTAGATACGAACTAAGCTTGCTAGTGTTAATGTAGATACGAACTAAGCCAGTTAGTGTTAATGTAGATACGAACTAAGCTTGCTAGTGTTAATGTAGATACGAACTAAGCCAGTTAGTGTTAATGTAGATACGAACTAAGCCAGTTAGTGTTAATGTAGATACGAACTAAGCCAGTTAGTGTTAATGTAGATACGAACTAAGCCAGTTAGTGTTAATGTAGATACGAACTAAGCCAGTTAGTGTTAATGTAGATACGAACTAAGCCAGTTAGTGTTAATGTAGATACGAACTAAGCCAGTTAGTGTTAATGTAGATACGAACTAAGCCAGTTAGTGTTAATGTAGATACGAACTAAGCTTGCTAGCCAGTTAGTGTTAATGTAGATACGAACTAAGCTTGCTAGCCAGTTAGTGTTAATGTAGATACGAACTAAGCTTGCTAGCCAGTTAGTGTTAATGTAGATACGAACTAAGCTTGCTAGCCAGTTAGTGTTAATGTAGATACGAACTAAGCTTGCTAGCCAGTTAGTGTTAATGTAGATACGAACTAAGCTTGCTAGCCAGTTAGTGTTAATGTAGATACGAACTAAGCTTGCTAGCCAGTTAGTGTTAATGTAGATACGAACTAAGCCAGTTAGTGTTAATGTAGATACGAACTAAGCCAGTTAGTGTTAATGTAGATACGAACTAAGCCAGTTAGTGTTAATGTAGATACGAACTAAGCCAGTTAGTGTTAATGTAGATACAAACTAAGCCAGTTAGTGTTAATGTAGATACGAACTAAGCCAGTTAGTGTTAATGTAGATACGAACTAAGCCAGTTAGTGTTAATGTAGATACGAACTAAGCCAGTTAGTGTTAATGTAGATACGAACTAAGCTTGCTAGTGTTAATGTAGATACGAACTAAGCCAGTTAGTGTTAATGTAGATACGAACTAAGCTTGCTAGTGTTAATGTAGATACGAACTAAGCCAGTTAGTGTTAATGTAGATACGAACTAAGCCAGTTAGTGTTAATGTAGATACGAACTAAGCCAGTTAGTGTTAATGTAGATACGAACTAAGCCAGTTAGTGTTAATGTAGATACGAACTAAGCCAGTTAGTGTTAATGTAGATACGAACTAAGCCAGTTAGTGTTAATGTAGATACGAACTAACCAGTTAGTGTTAATGTAGATACAAACTAAGCCAGTTAGTGTTAATGTAGATACAAGCCAGTTAGTGTTAATGTAGATACGAACTAAGCCAGTTAGTGTTAATGTAGATACGAACTAAGCTTGCTAGTGTTAATGTAGATACGAACTAAGCCAGTTAGTGTTAATGTAGATACGAACTAAGCCAGTTAGTGTTAATGTAGATACGAACTAAGCCAGTTAGTGTTAATGTAGATACGAACTAAGCCAGTTAGTGTTAATGTAGATACGAACTAAGCCAGTTAGTGTTAATGTAGCTACGAACTAAGCTTGCTAGTGTTAATGTAGATACGAACTAAGCCAGTTAGTGTTAATGTAGATACGAACTAAGCTTGCTAGTGTTAATGTAGATACGAACTAAGCCAGTTAGTGTTAATGTAGCTACGAACTAAGCCAGTTAGTGTTAATGTAGCTACGAACTAAGCCAGTTAGTGTTAATGTAGATACGAACTAAGCCAGTTAGTGTTAATGTAGATACGAACTAAGCCAGTTAGTGTTAATGTAGATACGAACTAAGCCAGTTAGTGTTAATGTAGATACGAACTAAGCCAGTTAGTGTTAATGTAGATACGAACTAAGCCAGTTAGTGTTAATGTAGATACGAACTAAGCTTGCTAGCCAGTTAGTGTTAATGTAGATACGAACTAAGCTTGCTAGCCAGTTAGTGTTAATGTAGATACGAACTAAGCTTGCTAGCCAGTTAGTGTTAATGTAGATACGAACTAAGCTTGCTAGCCAGTTAGTGTTAATGTAGATACTGAACTAAGCTTGCTAGCCAGTTAGTGTTAATGTAGATACGAACTAAGCTTGCTAGCCAGTTAGTGTTAATGTAGATACGAACTAAGCCAGTTAGTGTTAATGTAGATACGAACTAAGCCAGTTAGTGTTAATGTAGATACGAACTAAGCCAGTTAGTGTTAATGTAGATACAAACTAAGCCAGTTAGTGTTAATGTAGATACGAACTAAGCTTGCTAGTGTTAATGTAGATACGAACTAAGCCAGTTAGTGTTAATGTAGATACGAACTAAGCCAGTTAGTGTTAATGTAGATACGAACTAAGCCAGTTAGTGTTAATGTAGATACGAACTAAGCCAGTTAGTGTTAATGTAGATACGAACTAAGCCAGTTAGTGTTAATGTAGATACAAACTAAGCCAGTTAGTGTTAATGTAGCTACGAACTAAGCCAGTTAGTGTTAATGTAGATACGAACTAAGCCAGTTAGTGTTAATGTAGATACAAACTAAGCCAGTTAGTGTTAATGTAGATACGAACTAAGCCAGTTAGTGTTAATGTAGATACGAACTAAGCCAGTTAGTGTTAATGTAGATACGAACTAAGCCAGTTAGTGTTAATGTAGATACGAACTAAGCCAGTTAGTGTTAATGTAGATACGAACTAAGCCAGTTAGTGTTAATGTAGATACGAACTAAGCTTGCTAGTGTTAATGTAGATACGAACTAAGCCAGTTAGTGTTAATGTAGATACGAACTAAGCTTGCTAGTGTTAATGTAGATACGAACTAAGCCAGTTAGTGTTAATGTAGCTACGAACTAAGCCAGTTAGTGTTAATGTAGATACGAACTAAGCCAGTTAGTGTTAATGTAGATACGAACTAAGCCAGTTAGTGTTAATGTAGATACGAACTAAGCCAGTTAGTGTTAATGTAGATACGAACTAAGCCAGTTAGTGTTAATGTAGATACGAACTAAGCCAGTTAGTGTTAATGTAGATACGAACTAAGCCAGTTAGTGTTAATGTAGATACGAACTAAGCTTGCTAGCCAGTTAGTGTTAATGTAGATACGAACTAAGCTTGCTAGCCAGTTAGTGTTAATGTAGATACGAACTAAGCTTGCTAGCCAGTTAGTGTTAATGTAGATACGAACTAAGCTTGCTAGCCAGTTAGTGTTAATGTAGATACGAACTAAGCTTGCTAGCCAGTTAGTGTTAATGTAGATACGAACTAAGCTTGCTAGCCAGTTAGTGTTAATGTAG
Source organism: Oncorhynchus gorbuscha (assembly GCF_021184085.1). Lineage (NCBI taxonomy): Eukaryota > Metazoa > Chordata > Actinopteri > Salmoniformes > Salmonidae > Oncorhynchus > Oncorhynchus gorbuscha. The sequence goes on along the minus strand of NW_025745366.1, from coordinate 101,012 downwards.
ATACGAACTAAGCTTGCTAGCCAGTTAGTGTTAATGTAGATACGAACTAAGCTAGCCAGTTAGTGTTAATGTAGATACGAACTAAGCCAGTTAGTGTTAATGTAGATACGAACTAAGCCAGTTAGTGTTAATGTAGATACGAACTAAGCCAGTTAGTGTTAATGTAGATACAAACTAAGCCAGTTAGTGTTAATGTAGATACGAACTAAGCCAGTTAGTGTTAATGTAGATACGAACTAAGCCAGTTAGTGTTAATGTAGATACGAACTAAGCCAGTTAGTGTTAATGTAGATACGAACTAAGCTTGCTAGTGTTAATGTAGATACGAACTAAGCCAGTTAGTGTTAATGTAGATACGAACTAAGCTTGCTAGTGTTAATGTAGATACGAACTAAGCCAGTTAGTGTTAATGTAGATACGAACTAAGCCAGTTAGTGTTAATGTAGATACGAACTAAGCCAGTTAGTGTTAATGTAGATACGAACTAAGCCAGTTAGTGTTAATGTAGATACGAACTAAGCCAGTTAGTGTTAATGTAGATACGAACTAAGCCAGTTAGTGTTAATGTAGATACGAACTAAGCCAGTTAGTGTTAATGTAGATACGAACTAAGCCAGTTAGTGTTAATGTAGATACGAACTAAGCCAGTTAGTGTTAATGTAGATACGAACTAAGCCAGTTAGTGTTAATGTAGCTACGAACTAAGCTTGCTAGTGTTAATGTAGATACGAACTAAGCCAGTTAGTGTTAATGTAGATACGAACTAAGCCAGTTAGTGTTAATGTAGATACGAACTAAGCCAGTTAGTGTTAATGTAGATACGAACTAAGCCAGTTAGTGTTAATGTAGATACGAACTAAGCCAGTTAGTGTTAATGTAGATACGAACTAAGCCAGTTAGTGTTAATGTAGATACGAACTAAGCCAGTTAGTGTTAATGTAGATACGAACTAAGCCAGTTAGTGTTAATGTAGATACGAACTAAGCCAGTTAGTGTTAATGTAGATACGAACTAAGCCAGTTAGTGTTAATGTAGATACGAACTAAGCTTGCTAGCCAGTTAGTGTTAATGTAGATACGAACTAAGCTTGCTAGCCAGTTAGTGTTAATGTAGATACGAACTAAGCTTGCTAGCCAGTTAGTGTTAATGTAGATACGAACTAAGCTTGCTAGCCAGTTAGTGTTAATGTAGATACGAACTAAGCTTGCTAGCCAGTTAGTGTTAATGTAGATACGAACTAAGCTTGCTAGCCAGTTAGTGTTAATGTAGATACGAACTAAGCTTGCTAGCCAGTTAGTGTTAATGTAGATACGAACTAAGCCAGTTAGTGTTAATGTAGATACGAACTAAGCCAGTTAGTGTTAATGTAGATACGAACTAAGCCAGTTAGTGTTAATGTAGATACAAACTAAGCCAGTTAGTGTTAATGTAGATACGAACTAAGCCAGTTAGTGTTAATGTAGATACGAACTAAGCCAGTTAGTGTTAATGTAGATAGATAACTAAGCCAGTTAGTGTTAATGTAGATACGAACTAAGCCAGTTAGTGTTAATGTAGATACGAACTAAGCCAGTTAGTGTTAATGTAGATACGAACTAAGCCAGTTAGTGTTAATGTAGATACGAACTAAGCCAGTTAGTGTTAATGTAGATACGAACTAAGCCAGTTAGTGTTAATGTAGATACGAACTAAGCCAGTTAGTGTTAATGTAGATAGAACTAAGCTTGCTAGCCAGTTAGTGTTAATGTAGATACGAACTAAGCTTAGTGTTAATGTAGATACTAAGCTTGCTAGCCAGTTAGTGTTAATGTAGATACGAACTAAGCTTGCTAGCCAGTTAGTGTTAATGTAGATACGAACTAAGCTTGCTAGCCAGTTAGTGTTAATGTAGATACTAAGCCAGTTAGTGTTAATGTAGATACGAACTAAGCTTGCTAGCCAGTTAGTGTTAATGTAGATACGAACTAAGCCAGTTAGTGTTAATGTAGATACGAACTAAGCTTGCTAGCCAGTTAGTGTTAATGTAGATACGAACTAAGCTTGCTAGCCAGTTAGTGTTAATGTAGATACGAACTAAGCTTGCTAGCCAGTTAGTGTTAATGTAGATACGAACTAAGCCTAGCCAGTTAGTGTTAATGTAGATACGAACTAAGCCAGTTAGTGTTAATGTAGATACCAAGCCAGTTAGTGTTAATGTAGATACGATACTAAGTGTTAATGCTAGCCAGTTAGTGTTAATGTAGATACGAACTAAGCCAGTTAGTGTTAATGTAGATACGAACTAAGCCAGTTAGTGTTAATGTAGATACGAACTAAGCTTGCTAGCCAGTTAGTGTTAATGTAGATACGAACTAAGCTTGCTAGCCAGTTAGTGTTAATGTAGATACGAACTAAGCTTGCTAGCCAGTTAGTGTTAATGTAGATACGAACTAAGCTTGCTAGCCAGTTAGTGTTAATGTAGATACGAACTAAGCTTGCTAGCCAGTTAGTGTTAATGTAGATACGAACTAAGCTTGCTAGCCAGTTAGTGTTAATGTAGATACGAACTAAGCTTGCTAGCCAGTTAGTGTTAATGTAGATACGAACTAAGCTTGCTAGCCAGTTAGTGTTAATGTAGATACGAACTAAGCGCAGTTAGTGTTAATGTAGATACGAACTAAGCCAGTTAGTGTTAATGTAGATACGAACTAAGCCAGTTAGTGTTAATGTAGATACGAACTAAGCCAGTTAGTGTTAATGTAGATACAAACTAAGCCAGTTAGTGTTAATGTAGATACGAACTAAGCCAGTTAGTGTTAATGTAGATACGAACTAAGCCAGTTAGTGTTAATGTAGATACGAACTAAGCTTGCTAGTGTTAATGTAGATACGAACTAAGCCAGTTAGTGTTAATGTAGATACGAACTAAGCTTGTTAGTGTTAATGTAGATACAAACTAAGCCAGTTAGTGTTAATGTAGATACGAACTAACTAAGCCAGTTAGTGTTAATGTAGATACGAACTAAGCCAGTTAGTGTTAATGTAGATACGAACTAAGCCAGCCAGTTAGTGTTAATGTAGATACGAACTAAGCCTAGTTAGTGTTAATGTAGATACGAACTAAGCCAGCCAGTTAGTGTTAATGTAGATACGAACTAAGCCAGTTAGTGTTAATGTAGATACGAACTAAGCCAGTTAGTGTTAATGTAGATACGAACTAAGCCAGTTAGTGTTAATGTAGATACGAACTAAGCCAGTTAGTGTTAATGTAGATACAAACTAAGCCAGTTAGTGTTAATGTAGATACGAACTAAGCCAGTTAGTGTTAATGTAGATACGAACTAAGCCAGTTAGTGTTAATGTAGATACGAACTAAGCCAGTTAGTGTTAATGTAGATACTGAACTAAGCCAGTTAGTGTTAATGTAGATACGAACTAAGCCAGTTAGTGTTAATGTAGATACGAACTAAGCCAGTTAGTGTTAATGTAGATACGAACTAAGCCAGTTAGTGTTAATGTAGATACGAACTAAGCCAGTTAGTGTTAATGTAGATACGAACTAAGCCAGTTAGTGTTAATGTAGATACGAACTAAGCCAGTTAGTGTTAATGTAGATACGAACTAAGCTTGCTAGCCAGTTAGTGTTAATGTAGATACGAACTAAGCTTGCTAGCCAGTTAGTGTTAATGTAGATACGAACTAAGCTTGCTAGCCAGTTAGTGTTAATGTAGATACGAACTAAGCCAGTTAGTGTTAATGTAGATACGAACTAAGCCAGTTAGTGTTAATGTAGATACGAACTAAGCCAGTTAGTGTTAATGTAGATACAACTAAGCCAGTTAGTGTTAATGTAGATACGAACTAAGCCAGTTAGTGTTAATGTAGATACGAACTAAGCCAGTTAGTGTTAATGTAGATACAAACTAAGCCAGTTAGTGTTAATGTAGATACGAACTAAGCCAGTTAGTGTTAATGTAGATACGAACTAAGCCAGTTAGTGTTAATGTAGATACGAACTAAGCCAGTTAGTGTTAATGTAGATACGAACTAAGCCAGTTAGTGTTAATGTAGATACTAACTAAGCCAGTTAGTGTTAATGTAGATACGAACTAAGCTTGCTAGCCAGTTAGTGTTAATGTAGATACGAACTAAGCCAGTTAGTGTTAATGTAGATACGAACTAAGCCAGTTTAGTGTTAATGTAGATACGAACTAAGCTTGCAGTTAGTGTTAATGTAGATACTGAACTAAGCTTGCTAGCCAGTTAGTGTTAATGTAGATACGAACTAAGCTTGCTAGCCAGTTAGTGTTAATGTAGATACGAACTAAGCTTGCTAGCCAGTTAGTGTTAATGTAGATACGAACTAAGCTTGCTAGCCAGTTAGTGTTAATGTAGATACGAACTAAGCTTGCTAGCCAGTTAGTGTTAATGTAGATACGAACTAAGCTTGCTAGCCAGTTAGTGTTAATGTAGATACGAACTAAGCTTGCTAGCCAGTTAGTGTTAATGTAGATACGAACTAAGCTTGCTAGCCAGTTAGTGTTAATGTAGATACGAACTAAGCTTGCTAGCCAGTTAGTGTTAATGTAGATACGAACTAAGCTTGCTAGCCAGTTAGTGTTAATGTAGATACGAACTAAGCTTGCTAGCCAGTTAGTGTTAATGTAGATACGAACTAAGCTTGCTAGCCAGTTAGTGTTAATGTAGATACGAACTAAGCCAGTTAGTGTTAATGTAGATACGAACTAAGCCAGTTAGTGTTAATGTAGATACAAACTAAGCCAGTTAGTGTTAATGTAGATACGAACTAAGCCAGTTAGTGTTAATGTAGATACTAAGCCAGTTAGTGTTAATGTAGATACGAACTAAGCCAGTTAGTGTTAATGTAGATACGAACTAAGCCAGTTAGTGTTAATGTAGATACGAACTAAGCCAGTTAGTGTTAATGTAGATACGAACTAAGCCAGTTAGTGTTAATGTAGATACGAACTAAGCCAGTTAGTGTTAATGTAGATACGAACTAAGCCAGTTAGTGTTAATGTAGATACGAACTAAGCCAGTTAGTGTTAATGTAGATACAACTAAGCCAGTTAGTGTTAATGTAGATACTGAACTAAGCCAGTTAGTGTTAATGTAGATACGAACTAAGCCAGCCAGTTAGTGTTAATGTAGATACGAACTAAGCTTGCTAGTTAGTGTTAATGTAGATACGAACTAAGCTTGCTAGCCAGTTAGTGTTAATGTAGATACGAACTAAGCCAGCCAGTTAGTGTTAATGTAGATACGAACTAAGCCAGTTAGTGTTAATGTAGATACGAACTAAGCCAGTTAGTGTTAATGTAGATACTAAGCCAGTTAGTGTTAATGTAGATACGAACTAAGCCAGTTAGTGTTAATGTAGATACGAACTAAGCCAGTTAGTGTTAATGTAGATACGAACTAAGCCAGTTAGTGTTAATGTAGATACTAAGCCAGTTAGTGTTAATGTAGATACGAACTAAGCCAGTTAGTGTTAATGTAGATACGAACTAAGCCAGTTAGTGTTAATGTAGATACTAAGCCAGTTAGTGTTAATGTAGATACGAACTAAGCTTAGTGTTAATGTAGATACCAAGTTAGTGTTAATGTAGATACGAACTAAGCTAAGCCAGTTAGTGTTAATGTAGATACGAACTAAGCTTGCTAGCCAGTTAGTGTTAATGTAGATACGAACTAAGCTTGCTAGCCAGTTAGTGTTAATGTAGATACGAACTAAGCTTGCTAGCCAGTTAGTGTTAATGTAGATACGAACTAAGCTTGCTAGCCAGTTAGTGTTAATGTAGATAGATACGAACTAAGCTTGCTAGCCAGTTAGTGTTAATGTAGATACGAACTAAGCTTGCTAGCCAGTTAGTGTTAATGTAGATACGAACTAAGCTTGCTAGCCAGTTAGTGTTAATGTAGATACGAACTAAGCTTGCTAGCCAGTTAGTGTTAATGTAGATACGAACTAAGCTTGCTAGCCAGTTAGTGTTAATGTAGATACGAACTAAG
>NW_025745366.1:20000-87500 GCF_021184085.1 Oncorhynchus gorbuscha | reverse complement strand
TCTACTCTAGCTGTTTCCTCTCTACTCTCTACTCTAGCTGTTTCCTCTCTACTCTCTACTCTAGCTGTCCTTCTCCATCCCTCTTTCATGACAACTTGTTCTCAACTAACCTACCTGGTTAAATAAAGGTTAAATAAAAAATAAATTAAAAAATCTCCCTGACTGTCCATCTCCATCTCTCTTTCATCTCCCTGACTGTCCATCTCCATCTCTCTTTCCTCTCCATGACTGTCCATCTCCATCTCTCTTCCCTCTTCTTGACTGTCCATCTCCATCTCTTTTCCTCTCCCTGACTGTCCATCTCCATCTCTCTTTCCCATCTCCATCTCCCTGACTGTCCATCTCCATCTCTCTTCCATGACTTCCATTTCCTTTCCATGACTGTCCATCTCCCTGCCATCTCTCTTTCCTCTCCCTGACTGTCCATCTCCATCTCTCTTCCCTCTCCTTGACTGTCCATCTCCATCTCTCTTTCCTCTCCCTGACTGTCCATCTCCATCTTTCTTCCCTCTCCATGATTGTCCAGCTCCCTGACTGTCCATCTCCATCTCTCTTCCCTCTCCCTGACTGTCAATCGCCATCTCTCTTCCCTCTCCATGACTGTCCATCTCCCTGACTGTCCATCTCCATCTCTTTCCCTCTTCTTGACTGTCCATCTCCATCTTTCTTCCCTCTCCATGATTGTCTATCTCCATCTCTCTTCCCTCTCCCTGACTGTCCATCTCCCTAACTGTCCATCTCCATCTCTTCCCTCTCCATGACTGTCCATCTCAATCTCTCTTCCCTCTCCATGACTGTCCATCTCCATCTCTCTTCCCTCTTCTTGACTGTCCATCTCCATCTCTCTTTCCTCTCCCTGACTGTCCATCTCCATCTCTCTTTCCTCTCCATGACTGTCCATCTCCATCTCTCTTCCCTCTCTCTTGACTGTCCATCTCCATCTCTCTTTCCTCTCCCTGACTGTCCATCTCCATCTCTGTTTCCTCTCCCTGACTGTCCATCTCCATCTCTCTTTCCCTCCATGACTGTCCATCTAGCCATCTCTCTTTCCTCTCCCTGACTGTCCATCTCCATCTCTCTTTCCTCTCCTTGACTGTCCATCTCCATCTCTGTTTCCTCTCTCCCTGACTGTCCATCTCCATCTCTCTTTCCTCTCCATGACTGTCCATCTCCATCTCTCTTCCCTCTTCTTGACTGTCCATCTCCATCTCTCTTTCCTCTCCCTGACTGTCCATCTCCATCTCTCTTTCCTCTCCCTGACTGTCCATCTCCATCTCTCTTCCCTCTTCTTGACTGTCCATCTCCATCTCTCTTTCCTCTCCCTGACTGTCCATCTCCATCTTTCTTCCCTCTCCATGATTGTCCATCTCCCTGACTGTCCATCTCCATCTCTCTTCCCTCTCCTGACTGTCAATCTCCATCTCTCTCCCTCTCCATGACTGTCCATCTCCTGACTGTCCATCTCCATCTCTCTTCCCTCTTCTTGACTGTCCATCTCCATCTTTCTTCCCTCTCCGTGATTGTCTATCTCCATCTCTCTTCCCTCTCCATGACTGTCCATCTCCCTGACTGTCCATTTCCATCTCTTCCCTCTCCATGACTGTCCATCTCAATCTCTCTTCCCTCTCCATGACTGTCCATCTCCCTGACTGTCCATCTCCATCTCTCTTCCCTCTTCTTGACTGTCCATCTCCATATCTCTTCCCTCTCCATGACTGTCTATCCCCATATCTCTTCCCTCTCCATGACTGTCCATCTCCCTGACTGTCCATCTCCATCTACTTCCCTCTCCCTGACTGTCCATCTCCATCTCTCTTCCCTCTTCTTGACTGTCCATCTCCATATCTCTTCCCTCTCCATGACTGTCTATCCCCATATCTCTTCCCTCTCCATGACTGTCCATCTCCCTGACTGTCCATCTCCATCTACTTCCCTCTCCATGACTGTCCATCTCCATCTCTCTTCCCTCTTCTTGACTGTCCATCTCCATCTCTCTTTCCTCTCCCTGACTGTCCATCTCCATCTCTCTTTCCTCTCCATGACTGTCCATCTACATCTCTCTTCCCCCTCCATGACTGTCCATCTCCATCAATCTTTCCTCTCCCTAACTGTCCATCTCCATCTCTCTTCCCTCTCCATGACTGTCTATCTCCATATCTCTTCCCTCTCCATGACTGTCCATCTCCATCTCTCTTCCCTCTCCATGACTGTCCATCTCCATCTCTCTTCCCTCTCCATGACTGTCCATCTCCATCTCTCTTTCCTCTCCATGACTGTCCATGACTCCATCTCTCTTCCCTCTTCTTGACTGTCCATCTCCATCTCTCTTTGTTTCTCCTCTCCCTGACTGTCCATCTCCATCTCTTTTCCTCTCCATGACTGTCCATCTCCATCTCTCTTCCCTCTTCTTGACTGTCCATCTCCATCTCTCTTTCCTCTCCCTGACTGTCCATCTCCATCTCTCTTTCCTCTCCCTGACTGTCCATCTCCATCTCTTTCCTCTCCATGACTGTCCATCTCCATCTCTTTCCTCTCCCTGACTGTCCATCTCCATCTCTCTTCCCTCTTCTTGACTGTCCATCTCCATCTCTCTTTTCCTCTCCCTGACTGTCCATCTCCATCTTTCTTCCCTCTCCATGATTGTCCAGCTCCCTGACTGTCCATCTCCATCTCTTTCCTCTCCCTGACTGTCAATCGCCATCTCTCTTCCCTCTCCATGACTGTCCATCTCCCTGACTGTCCATCTCCATCTCTCTTCCCTCTTCTTGACTGTCCATCTCCATCTTTCTTCCCTCTCCATGATTGTCTATCTCCATCTCTCTTCCCTCTCCCTGACTGTCCATCTCCCTAACTGTCCATCTCCATCTCTTCCCTCTCCATGACTGTCCATCTCCATCTCTCTTCCCTCTCCATGATTGTCCATCTCCATCTCTCTTCCCTCTCCCTGACTGTCTATCTCCATCTCTCTTCCCTCTCCATGACTGTCTATCCCCATATCTCTTCCCTCTCCATGACTGTCCATCTCCCTGACTGTCCATCTCCATCTACTTCCCTCTCCATGACTGTCCATCTCCATCTCTCTTCCCTCTCCATGACTGTCCATCTCCATCTCTTTCCCCCTCCATGACTGTCCATCTCCATCAATCTTTCCTCTCCCTAACTGTCCATCTCCATCTCTCTTCCCTCTCCATGACTGTCTATCTCCATATCTCTTCCCTCTCCATGACTGTCCATCTCCATCTCTCTTCCCTCTCCATGACTGTCCATCTCCATCTCTCTTTCCCTCTCCATGACTGTCCATCTCCATCTCTCTTCCCTCTCCATGACTGTCCATCTCCATCTCTCTTCCCTCTTCTTGACTGTCCATCTCCATCTCTCTTTCTCTCTCCTGACTGTCCATCTCCATCTCTCTTTCCTCTCCATGACTGTCCATCTCCATCTCTCTTCCCTCTTCTTGACTGTCCATCTCCATCTCTCTTTCCCTCTCCCTGACTGTCCATCTCCATCTCTCTTTCCTCTCCCTGACTGTCCATCTCCATCTCTCTTTCCTCTCCATGACTGTCCATCTCCATCTCTCTTTCCTCTCCCTGACTGTCCATCTCCATCTCTCTTCCTCTCCTTGACTGTCCATCTCCATCTCTCTTTCCTCTCCTGACTGTCCATCTCCATCTCTCTTTCCTCTCCATGACTGTCCATCTCCATCTCTCTTCCTGTCCATCTTCTTGACTGTCCATCTCCATCTCTCTTTCCTCTCCCTGACTGTCCATCTCCATCTCTCTTTCCTCTCCCTGACTGTCCATCTCCATCTCTCTTCCCTCTTCTTGACTGTCCATCTCCATCTCTCTTTCCTCTCCCTGACTGTCCATCTCCATCTTTCTTCCCTCTCCATGATTGTCCATCTCCCTGACTGTCCATCTCCATCTCTCTTCCCTCTCCCTGACTGTCAATCTCCATCTCTCTTCCCTCTCCATGACTGTCCATCTCCCTGACTGTCCATCTCCATCTCTCTTCCCTCTTCTTGACTGTCCATCTCCATCTTTCTTCCCTCTCCATGATTGTCTATCTCCATCTCTCTTCCCTCTCCATGACTGTCCATCTCCCTGACTGTCCATCTCCATCTCTTCCCTCTCCATGACTGTCCATCTCAATCTCTCTTCCCTCTCCATGACTGTCCATCTCCCTGACTGTCCATCTCCATCTCTCTTCCCTCTTCTTGACTGTCCATCTCCATATCTCTTCCCTCTCCATGACTGTCTATCCCCATATCTCTTCCCTCTCCCCTGACTGTCCATCTCCCTCTCTTCCTCTCCATGACTGTCCATCTCCATCTCTTCCCTCTCCATGACTGTCCATCTCCATCTCTCTTCCCTCTCCATGACTGTCCATCTCCATCTCTCTTCCCTCTCCATGACTGTCCATCTCCATCAATCTTTCCTCTCCCTGACTGTCCATCTCCATCTCTCTTCCCTCTCCATGACTGTCCATCTCCATCTCTTCCCTCTCCATGACTGTCCATCTCCATCTCTCTTCCCTCTCCATGACTGTCCATCTCCATCTCTCTTCCCTCTCCATGACTGTCCATCTCCATCTCTCTTCCCTCTCTGACTGTCCATCTCCATCTCTCTTTCCTCTCCCTGACTGTCCATCTCCATCTCTCTTTCCTCTCCCTGACTGTCCATCTCCATCTCTCTTCCTTTCCATGACTGTCCATCTCCATCTCTCTTTCCTCTCCATGACTGTCCATCTCCATCTCTCTTCCCTCTTCCTGACTGTCCATCTCCATCTCTCTTCCTCTCCTTGACTGTCCATCTCCATCTTTCTTCCCTCTCCATGACTGTCCATCTCCCTGACTGTCCATCTCCATCTCTTCCCTCTCCATGACTGTCCATCTCCATCTCTTCTTCCCTCTCCATGACTGTCCATCTCCATCTCTCTTCCCTCTCCATGACTGTCCATCTCCCTGACTGTCCATCTCCATCTCTTCCTCTCCATGACTGTCCATCTCCATCTCTCTTCCCTCTCCATGACTGTCCATCTCCATCTCTTCCCTCTCCATGACTGTCCATCTCCATCTCTCTTCCCTCTCCCTGACTGTCCATCTCCATCTCTCTTCCCTCTCCATGACTGTCCATCTCCATATCTCTTCCCTCTCCATGACTGTCCATCTCCCTGACTGTCCATCTCCATCTACTTCCCTCTCCATGACTGTCCATCTCCATCTCTCTTCCCTCTCCATGACTGTCCATCTCCATCTCTCTTCCCTCTCCATGACTGTCCATCTCCATCTCTCTTCCTCTCCCTGACTGTCCATCTCCATCTCTCTTCCCCTCTCCATGACTGTCTATCTCCATATCTCTTCCCTCTCCATGACTGTCCATCTCCCTGACTGTCCATCTCCATCTACTTCCCTCTCCATGACTGTCCATCTCCATCTCTCTTCCCTCTCCATGACTGTCCATCTCCATCTCTCTTCCCTCTCCATGACTGTCCATCTCCATCTCTCTTTCCTCTCCCTAACTGTCCATCTCCATCTCTCCTCCCTCTCCATGACTGTCTATCTCCATATCTCTTCCCTCTCCATGACTGTCCATCTCCATCTCTCTTCCCTCTTCTTGACTGTCCATCTCCATCTTTCTTCCCTCTCCCTGATTGTCTATCTCCATCTCTCTTCCCTCTCCATGACTGTCCATCTCCCTGACTGTCCATCTCCATCTCTTCCCTCTCCATGACTGTCCATCTCCATCTCTCTTCCCTCTCCCTGACTGTCCATCTCCATCTACTTCCCTCTCCATGACTGTCCATCTCCATCCATCTCTTCCTCTCCATGACTGTCCATCTATCATGACTGTCCATCTCCCCCTCCATGACTGTCCATCTCCATCAATCTTTCCTCTCCTGTCCATCTCCATCTCTCTTCCCTCTTCACTGTCCATCTCCCCTCTCCATGACTGTCTCTCTTCCCCCTCTCCATGACTGTCCATCTCCATCTCTCTTCCCTCTCCATGACTGTCCATCTCCATCCTTTCCTCTCCATGACTGTCCATCTCCATCTCTCTTCCCTCTTCTTGACTGTCCATCTCCATCTCTCTTTCCTCTCCCTGACTGTCCATCTCCATCTCTCTTTCCTCTCCCTGACTGTCCATCTCCATCTACTTCCCTCTCCATGACTGTCCATCTCCATCTCTTTCCCTCTCCATGACTGTCCATCTCCATCTCTCTTCCCTCTCCATGACTGTCTATCTCCATATCTCTTCCCTCTCCATGACTGTCCATCTCCATCTCTCTTCCCTCTTCTTGACTGTCCATCTCCATCTTTCTTCCCTCTCCATGACTGTCCATCTCCCTGACTGTCATCTCCATCTCCATCTCCATCTTCCCTCTCCATGACTGTCCATCTCCATCTCTCTTCCCTCTCCATGACTGTCCATCTCCATCTCTCTTCCCTCTCCATGACTGTCCATCTCCCTGACTGTCCATCTCCATCTCTTCCCTCTCCATGACTGTCCATCTCAATCTCTCTTCCCTCTCCATGACTGTCCATCTCCATCTCTTCCCTCTCCATGACTGTCCAGCTCCATCTCTCTTCCCTCTCCTGACTGTCCATCTCCATCTCTCTTCCCTCTCCATGACTGTCTATCCCCATATCTCTTCCTCTCCATGACTGTCCATCTCCCTGACTGTCCATCTCCATCTCTTCCCTCTCCATCTGTCCATCTCCATCCTCTCCCTCCATGACTGTCCATCTCCATCTCTCTTCCCTCTCCATGACTGTCCATCTCCATCTCTCTTCCCTCTCCATGACTGTCCATCTCCATCTCTCTTCCCTCTCCCTGACTGTCCATCTCCATCTCTCTTCCCTCTCCATGACTGTCTATCTCCATATCTCTTCCCTCTCCATGACTGTCCATCCCTGACTGTCCATCTCCATCTACTTCCCTCTCCATGACTGTCCATCTCCATCTCTCTTCCCTCTCCATGACTGTCCATCTCCATCTCTCTTCCCTCTCCATGACTGTCCATCTCCATCTCTCTTTCCTCTCCCTAACTGTCCATCTCCATCTCTCTTCCCTCTCCATGACTGTCTATCTCCATATCTCTTCCCTCTCCATGACTGTCCATCTCCATCTCTCTTCCCTCTTCTTGACTGTCCATCTCCATCTTTCTTCCCTCTCCTGATTGTCTATCTCCATCTCTCTTCCCTCTCCATGACTGTCCATCTCCCTGACTGTCCATCTCCATCTCTCCCTCTCCATGACTGTCTATCCCCATATCTCTTCCCTCTCCATGACTGTCCATCTCCATCTACTTCCCTCTCCATGACTGTCCATCTCCATCTCTTGCCTCTCCATGACTGTCCATCTCATCTCTCTTTCCCCTCCATGACTGTCCATCTCCATCAATCTTTCCTCTCCCTAACTGTCCATCTCCATCTCTCTTCCTCTCCATGACTGTCCATCTCCATCTCTCTTTCCCTCTCCATGACTGTCCATCTCCATCTCTCTTTCCTCTCCATGACTGTCCATCTCCATCTCTCTTCCCTCTTCTTGACTGTCCATCTCCATCTCTCTTTCCTCTCCCTGACTGTCCATCTCCATCTCTCTTTCCTCTCCATGACTGTCCATCTCCATCTCTCTTCCCTCTCCCTGACTGTCCATCTCCATCTCTCTTCCCTCTCCATGACTGTCCATCTCCATATCTCTTCCCTCTCCATGACTGTCCATCTCCCTGACTGTCCATCTCCATCTACTTCCCTCTCCATGACTGTCCATCTCCATCTCTCTTCCCTCTCCATGACTGTCCATCTCCATCTCTCTTCCCTCTCTCCATGACTGTCTATCTCCATATCTCTTCCCTCTCCATGACTGTCCATCTCCATCTCTCTTCCCTCTTCTTGACTGTCCATCTCCATCTTTCTTCCCTCTCCCTGATTGTCTATCTCCATCTCTCTTCCCTCTCCATGACTGTCCATCTCCCTGACTGTCCATCTCCATCTCTTCCCTCTCCATGACTGTCCATCTCCATCTCTCTTCCTCTCCATGACTGTCCATCTCCATCTCTCTTCCCTCTCCATGACTGTCCATCTCCCATCTCTCTCTTCCCTCTCCATGACTGTCCATCTCATCTCTCTTCCCCCTCCATGACTGTCCATCTCCATCAATCTTTCCTTCCCTAACTGTCCATCTCCATCTCTCTTCCCTCTCCATGACTGTCCATCTCCATCTCTCTTCCCTCTCCATGACTGTCCATCTCCATCTCTCTTTCCTCTCCATGACTGTCCATCTCCATCTCTCTTCCCTCTTCTTGACTGTCCATCTCCATCTCTCTTCCCTCTCCTGACTGTCCATCTCCATCTCTCTTTCCTCTCCATGACTGTCCATCTCCATCTCTTTCCTCTCCCTGACTGTCCATCTCCATCTCTCTTCCCTCTCCATGACTGTCTATCTCCATATCTCTTCCCTCTCCATGACTGTCCATCTCCCTGACTGTCCATCTCCATCTACTTCCCTCTCCATGACTGTCCATCTCCATCTCTCTTCCCTCTCCATGACTGTCCATCTCCATCTCTCTTCCCTCTCCATGACTGTCTATCTCCATATCTCTTCCCTCTCCATGACTGTCCATCTCCATCTCTCTTCCCTCTTCTTGACTGTCCATCTCCATCTTTCTTCCCTCTCCATGACTGTCCATCTCCCTGACTGCCATCTCCATCTACTTCCCTCTCCATGACTGTCCATCTCCATCTCTCTTCCCTCTCCATGACTGTCCATCTCCATCTCTCTTCCCTCTCCATGACTGTCCATCTCCCTGACTGTCCATCTCCATCTCTTCCCTCTCCATGACTGTCCATCTCAATCTCTCTTCCCTCTCCATGACTGTCCATCTCCATCTCTTCCCTCTCCATGACTGTCCAGCTCCATCTCTCTTCCCTCTCCCTGACTGTCCATCTCCATCTCTCTTCCCTCTCCATGACTGTCTATCCCCATATCTCTTCCCTCTCCATGACTGTCCATCTCCCTGACTGTCCATCTCCATCTACTTCCCTCTCCATGACTGTCCATCTCCATCTCTCTTCCCTCTCCATGACTGTCCATCTCCATCTCTCTTCCCTCTCCATGACTGTCCATCTCCATCTCTCTTTCCTCTCCCTGACTGTCCATCTCCATCTCTCTTCCCTCTCCATGACTGTCTATCTCCATATCTCTTCCCTCTCCATGACTGTCCATCTCCCTGACTGTCCATCTCCATCTACTTCCCTCTCCATGACTGTCCATCTCCATCTCTCTTCCCTCTCCATGACTGTCCATCTCCATCTCTCTTCCCTCTCCATGACTGTCCATCTCCATCTCTCTTTCCTCTCCCTAACTGTCCATCTCCATCTCTCTTCCCTCTCCATGACTGTCTATCTCCATATCTCTTCCCTCTCCATGACTGTCCATCTCCATCTCTCTTCCCTCTTCTTGACTGTCCATCTCCATCTTTCTTCCCTCTCCTGATTGTCCATCTCCATCTCTCTTCCCTCTCCATGACTGTCCATCTCCCTGACTGTCCATCTCCATCTCTTCCCTCTCCATGACTGTCCATCTCCATCTCTCTTCCCTCTCCCTGACTGTCCATCTCCATCTACTTCCCTCTCCATGACTGTCCATCTCCATCTCTCTTGCCTCTCCATGACTGTCCATCTCATCTCTCTTCCCCTCCATGACTGTCCATCTCCATCAATCTTTCCTCTCCCTAACTGTCCATCTCCATCTCTCTTCCC
The DNA here is from genome assembly GCF_021184085.1 of Oncorhynchus gorbuscha. Lineage (NCBI taxonomy): Eukaryota > Metazoa > Chordata > Actinopteri > Salmoniformes > Salmonidae > Oncorhynchus > Oncorhynchus gorbuscha. The sequence goes on along the minus strand of NW_025745366.1, from coordinate 77,740 downwards.
TCTCCATGACTGTCTCATCTCCATCTCTCTTCCCTCTCCATGACTGTCCATCTCCATCTCTCTTTCCCTCTCCATGACTGTCCATCTCCATCTCTCTTCCCTCTCTTGACTGTCCATCTCCATCTCTCTTTCCTCTCCCTGACTGTCCATCTCCATCTCTCTTTCCTCTCCATGACTGTCCATCTCCATCTCTCTTCCCTCTCCATGACTGTCCATCTCCCTGACTGTCCATCTCCATCTCTCTTCCCTCTTCTTGACTGTCCATCTCCATCTTTCTTCCCTCTCCATGATTGTCTATCTCCATCTCTCTTCCCTCTCCATGACTGTCCATCTCCCTGACTGTCCATCTCCATCTCTTCCCTCTCCATGACTGTCCATCTCAATCTCTCTTCCCTCTCCATGACTGTCCATCTCCCTGACTGTCCATCTCCATCTCTCTTCCCTCTTCTTGACTGTCCATCTCCATCTCTCTTCCCTCTCCATGACTGTCTATCCCCATATCTCTTCCCTCTCCATGACTGTCCATCTCCCTGACTGTCCATCTCCATCTACTTCCCTCTCCATGACTGTCCATCTCCATCTCTCTTCCCTCTCCATGACTGTCCATCTCCATCTCTTCCCCCTCCATGACTGTCCATCTCCATCAATCTTTCCTCTCCCTGACTGTCCATCTCCATCTCTTCCCTCTCCATGACTGTCTATCTCCATATCTCTTCCCTCTCCATGACTGTCCATCTCCATCTCTCTTCCCTCTCCATGACTGTCCATCTCCATCTCTCTTCCCTCTCCATGACTGTCCATCTCCATCTCTCTTCCCTCTTCTTGACTGTCCATCTCCATCTCTCTTTCCTCTCCCTGACTGTCCATCTCCATCTCTCTTTCCTCTCCCTGACTGTCCATCTCCATCTCTCTTTCCTTTCCATGACTGTCCATCGCCATCTCTCTTTCCTCTCCATGACTGTCCATCTCCATCTCTCTTCCCTCTTCTTGACTGTCCATCTCCATCTCTCTTCCCTCTTCTTGACTGTCCATCTCCATCTTTCTTCCCTCTCCATGACTGTCCATCTCCCTGACTGCACATCTCCATCTACTTCCCTCTCCATGACTGTCCATCTCCATCTCTCTTCCCTCTCCATGACTGTCCATCTCCATCTCTCTTCCCTCCATGACTGTCCATCTCCTCTGACTGTCCATCTCCATCTCTTCCCTCTCCATGACTGTCCATCTCAATCTCTCTTCCCTCTCCATGACTGTCCATCTCCATCTCTTCCCTCTCCATGACTGTCCAGCTCCATCTCTCTTCCCTCTCCCTGACTGTCCATCTCCATCTCTCTTCCTCTCCATGACTGTCTATCCCCATATCTCTTCCCTCTCCATGACTGTCCATCTCCTGACTGTCCATCTCCATCTACTTCCCTCTCCATGACTGTCCATCTCCATCTCTCTTCCCTCTCCATGACTGTCCATCTCCATCTCTCTTCCCTCTCCATGACTGTCCATCTCCATCTCTCTTACCTCTCCCTGACTGTCCATCTCCATCTCTCTTCCCTCTCCATGACTGTCTATCTCCATATCTCTTCCCTCTCCATGACTGTCCATCTCCCTGACTGTCCATCTCCATCTTCCCTCTCCATGACTGTCCATCTCCATCTCTCTTCCCTCTCCATGACTGTCCATCTCCATCTCTCTTCCCTCTCCATGACTGTCCATCTCCATCTCTCTTTCCTCTCCCTAACTGTCCATCTCCATCTCTCTCCCTCTCCATGACTGTCTATCTCCATATCTCTTCCCTCTCCATGACTGTCCATCTCCATCTCTCTTCCCTCTTCTTGACTGTCCATCTCCATCTTTCTTCCCTCTCCCTGATTGTCCATCTCCATCTCTCTTCCCTCTCCATGACTGTCCATCTCCCTGACTGTCCATCTCCATCTCTTCCCTCTCCATGACTGTCCATCTCCATCTCTCTTCCCTCTCCCTGACTGTCCATCTCCATCTACTTCCCTCTCCATGACTGTCCATCTCCATCTCTCTTGCCTCTCCATGACTGTCCATCTACATCTCTCTTCCCCCTCCATGACTGTCCATCTCCATCAATCTTTCCTCTCCCTAACTGTCCATCTCCATCTCTCTTCCCTCTCCATGACTGTCCATCTCCATCTCTCTTCCCTCTCCATGACTGTCCATCTCCATCTCTCTTTCCTCTCCATGACTGTCCATCTCCATCTCTCTTCCCTCTTCTTGACTGTCCATCTCCATCTCTCTTTCCTCTCCCTGACTGTCCATCTCCATCTCTCTTTCCTCTCCCTGACTGTCCATCTCCATCTACTTCCCTCTCCATGACTGTCCATCTCCATCTCTCTTCCCTCTCCATGACTGTCCATCTCCATCTCTCTTCCCTCTCCATGACTGTCTATCTCCATATCTCTTCCCTCTCCATGACTGTCCATCTCCATCTCTCTTCCCTCTTCTTGACTGTCCATCTCCATCTTTCTTCCCTCTCCATGACTGTCCATCTCCCTGACTGCACATCTCCATCTACTTCCCTCTCCATGACTGTCCATCTCCATCTCTCTTCCCTCTCCATGACTGTCCATCTCCATCTCTCTTCCCTCTCCATGACTGTCCATCTCCCTGACTGTCCATCTCCATCTCTTCCCTCTCCATGACTGTCCATCTCAATCTCTCTTCCCTCTCCATGACTGTCCATCTCCATCTCTTCCCTCTCCATGACTGTCCAGCTCCATCTCTCTTCCCTCTCCCTGACTGTCCATCTCCATCTCTCTTCCCTCTCCATGACTGTCTATCCCCATATCTCTTCCCTCTCCATGACTGTCCATCTCCCTGACTGTCCATCTCCATCTACTTCCCTCTCCATGACTGTCCATCTCCATCTCTCTTCCCTCTCCATGACTGTCCATCTCCATCTCTCTTCCCTCTCCATGACTGTCCATCTCCATCTCTCTTACCTCTCCCTGACTGTCCATCTCCATCTCTCTTCCCTCTCCATGACTGTCTATCTCCATATCTCTTCCCTCTCCATGACTGTCCATCTCCCTGACTGTCCATCTCCATCTACTTCCCTCTCCATGACTGTCCATCTCCATCTCTCTTCCCTCTCCATGACTGTCCATCTCCATCTCTCTTCCCTCTCCATGACTGTCCATCTCCATCTCTCTTTCCTCTCCCTAACTGTCCATCTCCATCTCTCTTCCCTCTCCATGACTGTCTATCTCCATATCTCTTCCCTCTCCATGACTGTCCATCTCCATCTCTCTTCCCTCTTCTTGACTGTCCATCTCCATCTTTCTTCCCTCTCCCTGATTGTCTATCTCCATCTCTCTTCCCTCTCCATGACTGTCCATCTCCCTGACTGTCCATCTCCATCTCTTCCCTCTCCATGACTGTCTATCCCCATATCTCTTCCCTCTCCATGACTGTCCATCTCCATCTACTTCCCTCTCCATGACTGTCCATCTCCATCTCTCTTGCCTCTCCATGACTGTCCATCTACATCTCTCTTCCCCCTCCATGACTGTCCATCTCCATCAATCTTTCCTCTCCCTAACTGTCCATCTCCGTCTCTCTTCCCTCTCCATGACTGTCCATCTCCATCTCTCTTCCCTCTCCATGACTGTCCATCTCCATCTCTCTTTCCTCTCCATGACTGTCCATCTCCATCTCTCTTCCCTCTTCTTGACTGTCCATCTCCATCTCTCTTTCCTCTCCCTGACTGTCCATCTCCATCTCTCTTTCCTCTCCATGACTGTCCATCTCCATCTCTCTTCCCTCTCCCTGACTGTCCATCTCCATCTCTCTTCCCTCTCCATGACTGTCTATCTCCATATCTCTTCCCTCTCCATGACTGTCCATCTCCCTGACTGTCCATCTCCATCTACTTCCCTCTCCATGACTGTCCATCTCCATCTCTCTTCCCTCTCCATGACTGTCCATCTCCATCTCTCTTCCCTCTCCATGACTGTCTATCTCCATATCTCTTCCCTCTCCATGACTGTCCATCTCCATCTCTCTTCCCTCTTCTTGACTGTCCATCTCCATCTTTCTTCCCTCTCCCTGATTGTCTATCTCCATCTCTCTTCCCTCTCCATGACTGTCCATCTCCCTGACTGTCCATCTCCATCTCTTCCCTCTCCATGACTGTCCATCTCCATCTCTCTTCCCTCTCCCTGACTGTCCATCTCCATCTACTTCCCTCTCCATGACTGTCCATCTCCATCTCTCTTGCCTCTCCATGACTGTCCATCTACATCTCTCTTCCCCCTCCATGACTGTCCATCTCCATCAATCTTTCCTTTCCCTAACTGTCCATCTCCGTCTCTCTTCCCTCTCCATGACTGTCCATCTCCATCTCTCTTCCCTCTCCATGACTGTCCATCTCCATCTCTCTTTCCTCTCCATGACTGTCCATCTCCATCTCTCTTCCCTCTTCTTGACTGTCCATCTCCATCTCTCTTTCCTCTCCCTGACTGTCCATCTCCATCTCTCTTTCCTCTCCATGACTGTCCATCTCCATCTCTCTTCCCTCTCCCTGACTGTCCATCTCCATCTCTCTTCCCTCTCCATGACTGTCCATCTCCATCTCTCTTCCCTCTCCATGACTGTCCATCTCCCTGACTGTCCATCTCCATCTACTTCCCTCTCCATGACTGTCCATCTCCATCTCTCTTCCCTCTCCATGACTGACTCCATCTCCATCTCTCTTCCCTCTCCATGACTGTCTATCTCCATCTCTCTTCCCTCTCCATGACTGTCCATCTCCATCTCTCTTCCCTCTTCTTGACTGTCCATCTCCATCTTTCTTCCCTCTCCATGACTGTCCATCTCCCTGACTGCACATCTCCATCTACTTCCCTCTCCATGACTGTCCATCTCCATCTCTCTTCCCTCTCCATGACTGTCCATCTCCATCTCTCTTCCCTCTCCATGACTGTCCATCTCCCTGACTGTCCATCTCCATCTCTTCCCTCTCCATGACTGTCCATCTCAATCTCTCTTCCCTCTCCATGACTGTCCATCTCCATCTCTTCCCTCTCCATGACTGTCCAGCTCCATCTCTCTTCCCTCTCCCTGACTGTCCATCTCCATCTCTCTTCCCTCTCCATGACTGTCTATCCCCATATCTCTTCCCTCTCCATGACTGTCCATCTCCCTGACTGTCCATCTCCATCTACTTCCCTCTCCATGACTGTCCATCTCCATCTCTCTTCCCTCTCCATGACTGTCCATCTCCATCTCTCTTCCCTCTCCATGACTGTCCATCTCCATCTCTCTTACCTCTCCCTGACTGTCCATCTCCATCTCTTCCCTCTCCATGACTGTCTATCTCCATATCTCTTCCCTCTCCATGACTGTCCATCTCCCTGACTGTCCATCTCCATCTACTTCCCTCCATGACTGTCCATCTCCATCTCTCTTCCCTCTCCATGACTGTCCATCTCCATCTCTCTTCCCTCTCCATGACTGTCCATCTCCATCTCTCTTTCCTCTCCCTAACTGTCCATCTCCATCTCTCTTCCCTCTCCATGACTGTCTATCTCCATATCTCTTCCCTCTCCATGATCTCCATATCTCTTCCCTCTCCATGACTGTCCATCTCCATCTCTCTTCCCTCTTCTTGACTGTCCATCTCCATCTTTCTTCCCTCTCCTGACTGTCTATCTCCATCTCTCTTCCCTCTCCATGACTGTCCATCTCCCTGACTGTCCATCTCCATCTCTTCCCTCTCCATGACTGTCTATCCCCATATCTCTTCCCTCTCCATGACTGTCCATCTCCATCTACTTCCCTCTCCATGACTGTCCATCTCCATCTCTCTTGCCTCTCCATGACTGTCCATCTACATCTCTCTTCCCCCTCCATGACTGTCCATCTCCATCAATCTTTCCTCTCCCTAACTGTCCATCTCCGTCTCTCTTCCCTCTCCATGACTGTCCATCTCCATCTCTCTTCCCTCTCCATGACTGTCCATCTCCATCTCTCTTTCCTCTCCATGACTGTCCATCTCCATCTCTCTTCCCTCTTCTTGACTGTCCATCTCCATCTCTCTTTCCTCTCCCTGACTGTCCATCTCCATCTCTCTTTCCTCTCCATGACTGTCCATCTCCATCTCTCTTCCCTCTCCCTGACTGTCCATCTCCATCTCTCTTCCCTCTCCATGACTGTCTATCTCCATATCTCTTCCCTCTCCATGACTGTCCATCTCCCTGACTGTCCATCTCCATCTACTTCCCTCTCCATGACTGTCCATCTCCATCTCTCTTCCCTCTCCATGACTGTCCATCTCCATCTCTCTTCCCTCTCCATGACTGTCTATCTCCATATCTCTTCCCTCTCCATGACTGTCCATCTCCATCTCTCTTCCCTCTTCTTGACTGTCCATCTCCATCTTTCTTCCCTCTCCCTGATTGTCTATCTCCATCTCTCTTCCCTCTCCATGACTGTCCATCTCCCTGACTGTCCATCTCCATCTCTTCCCTCTCCATGACTGTCCATCTCCATCTCTCTTCCCTCTCCCTGACTGTCCATCTCCATCTCTCTTCCCTCTCCATGACTGTCTATCCCCATATCTCTTCCCTCTCCATGACTGTCCATCTCCCTGACTGTCCATCTCCATCTACTTCCCTCTCCATGACTGTCCATCTCCATCTCTCTTGCCTCTCCATGACTGTCCATCTACATCTCTCTTCCCCCTCCATGACTGTCCATCTCCATCAATCTTTCCTCTCCCTAACTGTCCATCTCCCTCTCTCTTCCCTCTCCATGACTGTCCATCTCCATCTCTCTTCCCTCTCCATGACTGTCCATCTCCATCTCTCTTTCCTCTCCATGACTGTCCATCTCCATCTCTCTTCCCTCTTCTTGACTGTCCATCTCCATCTCTCTTCCCTCTCCATGACTGTCCATCTCCATCTCTCTTCCCTCTTCTTGACTGTCCATCTCCATCTCTCTTTCCTCTCCCTGACTGTCCATCTCCATCTCTCTTTCCTCTCCCTGACTGTCCATCTCCATCTCTCTTTCCTTTCCATGACTGTCCATCGCCATCTCTCTTTCCTCTCCATGACTGTCCATCTCCATCTCTCTTCCCTCTTCTTGACTGTCCATCTCCATCTCTCTTTCCTCTCCCTGACTGTCCATCTCCATCTTTCTTCCCTCTCCATGATTGTCGATCTCCCTGACTGTCCATCTCCATCTCTCTTCCCTCTCCATGACTGTCCATCTCCATCTCTCTTCCCTCTCCATGACTGTCCATCTCCCTGACTGTCCATCTCCATCTCTCTTCCCTCTTCTTGACTGTCCATCTCCATCCATTTCTTCCCTCTCCATGACTGTCCATCTCCCTGACTGCACATCTCCATCTCTTCCCTCTCCATGACTGTCCATCTCCATCTCTCTTCCCTCTCCATGACTGTCCATCTCCATCTCTCTTCCCTCTCCATGACTGTCCATCTCCCTGACTGTCCATCTCCATCTCTTCCCTCTCCATGACTGTCCATCTCCATCTCTCTTCCCTCTCCATGACTGTCCATCTCCATCTCTTCCCTCTCCATGACTGTCCAGCTCCATCTCTCTTCCCTCTCCCTGACTGTCCATCTCCATCTCTCTTCCCTCTCCATGACTGTCTATCCCCATATCTCTTCCCTCTCCATGACTGTCCATCTCCCTGACTGTCCATCTCCATCTACTTCCCTCTCCATGACTGTCCATCTCCATCTCTCTTCCCTCTCCATGACTGTCCATCTCCATCTCTCTTCCCTCTCCATGACTGTCCATCTCCATCTCTCTTCCCTCTCCATGACTGTCCATCTCCATCTCTCTTCCCTCTCCATGACTGTCTATCTCCATATCTCTTCCCTCTCCATGACTGTCCATCTCCCTGACTGTCCATCTCCATCTACTTCCCTCTCCATGACTGTCCATCTCCATCTCTCTTCCCTCTCCATGACTGTCCATCTCCATCTCTCTTCCCTCTCCATGACTGTCCATCTCCATCTCTCTTTCCTCTCCCTAACTGTCCATCTCCATCTCTCTTCCCTCTCCATGACTGTCTATCTCCATATCTCTTCCCTCTCCATGACTGTCCATCTCCATCTCTCTTCCCTCTTCTTGACTGTCCATCTCCATCTTTCTTCCCTCTCCCTGATTGTCTATCTCCATCTCTCTTCCCTCTCCATGACTGTCCATCTCCCTGACTGTCCATCTCCATCTCTTCCCTCTCCATGACTGTCCATCTCCATCTCTCTTCCCTCTCCCTGACTGTCCATCTCCATCTCTCTTCCCTCTCCATGACTGTCTATCCCCATATCTCTTCCCTCTCCATGACTCCATCTCCTTCTGACTGTCCATCTCCATCTACTTCCCTCTCCATGACTGTCCATCTCCATCTCTCTTGCCTCTCCATGACTGTCCATCTCTCTCTTCCCCCTCCATGACTGTCCATCTCCATCTCTTTCCTCTCCCTAACTGTCCATCTCCGTCTCTCTTCCCTCTCCATGACTGTCCATCTCCATCTCTCTTCCCTCTCCATGACTGTCCATCTCCATCTCTCTTTCCTCTCCATGACTGTCCATCTCCATCTCTCTTCCCTCTTCTTGACTGTCCATCTCCATCTCTCTTTCCTCTCCCTGACTGTCCATCTCCATCTTTCTTCCCTCTCCATGATTGTCGATCTCCCTGACTGTCCATCTCCATCTCTCTTCCCTCTCCCTGACTGTCAATCTCCATCTCTCTTCCCTCTCCATGACTGTCCATCTCCCTGACTGTCCATCTCCATCTCTCTTCCCTCTTCTTGACTGTCCATCTCCATCTTTCTTCCCTCTCCATGACTGTCCATCTCCCTGACTGCACATCTCCATCTACTTCCCTCTCCATGACTGTCCATCTCCATCTCTCTTCCCTCTCCATGACTGTCCATCTCCATCTCTCTTCCCTCTCCATGACTGTCCATCTCCCTGACTGTCCATCTCCATCTCTTCCCTCTCCATGACTGTCCATCTCAATCTCTCTTCCCTCTCCATGACTGTCCATCTCCATCTCTTCCCTCTCCATGACTGTCCATCTCCATCAGCTCCATCTCTCTTCCCTCTCCCTGACTGTCCATCTCCATCTCTCTTCCCTCTCCATGACTGTCTATCCCCATATCTCTTCCCTCTCCATGACTGTCCATCTCCCTGACTGTCCATCTCCATCTACTTCCCTCTCCATGACTGTCCATCTCCATCTCTCTTCCCTCTCCATGACTGTCCATCTCCATCTCTCTTCCCTCTCCATGACTGTCCATCTCCATCTCTCTTACCTCTCCCTGACTGTCCATCTCCATCTCTCTTCCCTCTCCATGACTGTCTATCTCCATATCTCTTCCCTCTCCATGACTGTCCATCTCCCTGACTGTCCATCTCCATCTACTTCCCTCTCCATGACTGTCCATCTCCATCTCTCTTCCCTCTCCATGACTGTCCATCTCCATCTCTCTTCCCTCTCCATGACTGTCCATCTCCATCTCTCTTTCCTCTCCCCTAACTGTCCATCTCCATCTCTCTTCCCTCTCCATGACTGTCTATCTCTCCATATCTCTTCCCTCTCCATGACTGTCCATCTCCATCTCTCTTCCCTCTTCTTGACTGTCCATCTCCATCTTTCTTCCCTCTCCCTGATTGTCTATCTCCATCTCTCTTCCCTCTCCATGACTGTCCATCTCCCTGACTGTCCATCTCCATCTCTTCCCTCTCCATGACTGTCCATCTCCATCTCTCTTCCCTCTCCCTGACTGTCCATCTCCATCTCTCTTCCCTCTCCATGACTGTCTATCCCCATATCTCTTCCCTCTCCATGACTGTCCATCTCCCTGACTGTCCATCTCCATCTACTTCCCTCTCCATGACTGTCCATCTCCATCTCTCTTGCCTCTCCATGACTGTCCATCTACATCTCTCTTCCCCCTCCATGACTGTCCATCTCCATCAATCTTTCCTCTCCCTAACTGTCCATCTCCGTCTCTCTTCCCTCTCCATGACTGTCCATCTCCATCTCTCTTCCCTCTCCATGACTGTCCATCTCCATCTCTCTTTCCTCTCCATGACTGTCCATCTCCATCTCTCTTCCCTCTTCTTGACTGTCCATCTCCATCTCTCTTTCCTCTCCCTGACTGTCCATCTCCATCTCTCTTTCCTCTCCATGACTGTCCATCTCCATCTCTCTTCCCTCTCCCTGACTGTCCATCTCCATCTCTCTTCCCTCTCCATGACTGTCTATCTCCATATCTCTTCCCTCTCCATGACTGTCCATCTCCCTGACTGTCCATCTCCATCTACTTCCCTCTCCATGACTGTCCATCTCCATCTCTCTTCCCTCTCCATGACTGTCCATCTCCATCTCTCTTCCCTCTCCATGACTGTCCATCTCCATCTCTCTTCCCTCTCCATGACTGTCTATCTCCATATCTCTTCCCTCTCCATGACTGTCCATCTCCATCTCTCTTCCCTCTTCTTGACTGTCCATCTCCATCTTTCTTCCCTCTCCCTGATTGTCTATCTCCATCTCTCTTCCCTCTCCATGACTGTCCATCTCCCTGACTGTCCATCTCCATCTCTTCCCTCTCCATGACTGTCCATCTCCATCTCTCTTCCCTCTCCCTGACTGTCCATCTCCATCTCTCTTCCCTCTCCATGACTGTCTATCCCCATATCTCTTCCCTCTCCATGACTGTCCATCTCCCTGACTGTCCATCTCCATCTACTTCCCTCTCCATGACTGTCCATCTCCATCTCTCTTGCCTCTCCATGACTGTCCATCTACATCTCTCTTCCCCCTCCATGACTGTCCATCTCCATCAATCTTTCCTCTCCCTAACTGTCCATCTCCGTCTCTCTTCCCTCTCCATGACTGTCCATCTCCATCTCTCTTCCCTCTCCATGACTGTCCATCTCCATCTCTCTTTCCTCTCCATGACTGTCCATCTCCATCTCTCTTCCCTCTTCTTCACTGTCCATCTCCATCTCTCTTTCCTCTCCATGACTGTCCATCTCCATCTCTCTTGCCTCTCCATGACTGTCCATCTACATCTCTCTTCCCCCTCCATGACTGTCCATCTCCATCAATCTTTCCTCTCCATAACTGTCCATCTCCATCTCTCTTCCTCTCCATGACTGTCCATCTCCATCTCTCTTCCCTCTCCATGACTGTCCATCTCCATCTCTCTTTCCTCTCCATGACTGTCCATCTCCATCTCTCTTCCCTCTTCTTGACTGTCCATCTCCATCTCTCTTCCTCTCTGACTGTCCATCTCCATCTCTCTTTCCTCTCCATGACTGTCCATCTCCATCTCTCTTCCCTCTTCTTGACTGTCCATCTCCATCTCTCTTTCCTCTCCCTGACTGTCCATCTCCATCTCTCTTCCCTCTTCTTGACTGTCCATCTCCATCTCTCTTTACTCTCCCTGACTGTCCATCTCCATCTTTCTTCCCTCTCCATGATTGTCCAGCTCCCTGACTGTCCATCTCCATCTCTCTTCCCTCTCCATGACTGTCCATCTCCCTGACTGTCCGTCTCCATCTCTCTTCCCTCTTCTTGACTGTCCATCTCCATCTTTCTTCCCTCTCCATGATTGTCTATCTCCATCTCTCTTCCCTCTCCATGACTGTCCATCTCCCTAACTGTCCATCTCCATCTCTTCCCTCTCCATGACTGTCCATCTCAATCTCTCTTCCCTCTCCATGACTGTCCATCTCCATCTCTCTTCCCTCTCCATGATTGTCCATCTCCATCTCTCTTCCCTCTCCCTGACTGTCCATCTCCATCTCTCTTCCCTCTCCATGACTGTCTATCCCCATATCTCTTCCCTCTCCATGACTGTCCATCTCCCTGACTGTCCATCTCCATCTACTTCCCTCTCCATGACTGTCCATCTCCATCTCTCTTCCCTCTCCATGACTGTCCATCTACATCTCTCTTCCCCCTCCATGACTGTCCATCTCCATCAATCTTTCCTCTCCCTAACTGTCCATCTCCATCTTTCTTCCCTCTCCATGACTGTCTATCTCCATATCTCTTCCCTCTCCATGACTGTCCATCTCCATCTCTCTTCCCTCTCCATGACTGTCCATCTCCATCTCTCTTTCCTCTCCATGACTGTCCATCTCCATCTCTCTTCCCTCTTCTTGACTGTCCATCTCCATCTCTCTTTCCTCTCCTTGACTGTCCATCTCTATCTCTCTTTCCTCTCCATGACTGTCCATCTCCATCTCTCTTCCCTCTTCTTGACTGTCCATCTCCATCTCTCTTTCCTCTCCCTGACTGTCCATCTCCATCTCTCTTTCCTCTCCCTGACTGTCCATCACATCTCTCTTTCCTCTCCATGACTGTCCATCGCCATCTCTCTTTCCTCTCCCTGACTGTCCATCTCCATCTCTCTTTCCTCTCCTTGACTGTCCATCTCCATCTCTCTTTCCTCTCCCTGACTGTCCATCTCCATCTCTCTTTCCTCTCCATGACTGGCCATCTCCATCTCTCTTCCCTCTTCTTGACTGTCCATCTCCATCTCTCTTTCCTCTCCCTGACTGTCCATCTCCATCTTTCTTCCCTCTCCATGATTGTCCATCTCCCTGACTGTCCATCTCCATCTCTCTTCCCTCTCCCTGACTGTCAATCTCCATCTCTCTTCCCTCTCCATGACTGTCCATCTCCATGACTGTCCATCTCCATCTCTCTTCCCTCTCCATGACTGTCCATCTCCATCTCTCTTCCCTCTCCATGACTGTCCATCTCCATCTCTCTTCCCTCTCCATGACTGTCCATCTCCATCTCTCTTTCCTCTCCATGACTGTCCATCTCCATCTCTCTTCCCTCTTCTTGACTGTCCATCTCCATCTCTCTTTCCTCTCCCTGACTGTCCATCTCCATCTCTCTTTCCTCTCCATGACTGTCCATCTCCATCTCTCTTCCCTCTTATTGACTGTCCATCTCCATCTCTCTTTCCTCTCCCTGACTGTCCATCTCCATCTCTCTTTCCTCTCCCTGACTGTCCATCTCCATCTCTCTTTCCTCTCCATGACTGTCCATCGCCATCTCTCTTTCCTCTCCCTGACTGTCCATCTCCATCTCTCTTCCCTCTCCTTGACTGTCCATCTCTATCTCTCTTTCCTCTCCATGACTGTCCATCTCCATCTCTCTTCCCTCTTCTTGACTGTCCATCTCCATCTCTCTTTCCTCTCCCTGACTGTCCATCTCCATCTCTCTTTCCTCTCCCTGACTGTCCATCTCATCTCTCTTTCCTCTCCATGACTGTCCATCGCCATCTCTCTTTCCTCTCCCTGACTGTCCATCTCCATCTCTCTTTCCTCTCCTTGACTGTCCATCTCCATCTCTCTTTCCTCTCCCTGACTGTCCATCTCCATCTCTCTTTCCTCTCCATGACTGGCCATCTCCATCTCTCTTCCCTCTTCTTGACTGTCCATCTCCATCTCTCTTTCCTCTCCCTGACTGTCCATCTCCATCTCTCTTTCCTCTCCCTGACTGTCCATCTCCATCTCTCTTTCCTTTCCATGACTGTCCATCGCCATCTCTCTTTCCTCTCCCTGACTGTCCATCTCCATCTCTCTTCCCTCTTCTTGACTGTCCATCTCCATCTCTCTTTCCTCTCCCTGACTGTCCATCTCCATCTTTCTTCCCTCTCCATGATTGTCCATCTCCCTGACTGTCAATCTCCATCTCTCTTCCCTCTCCATGACTGTCCATCTCCCTGACTGTCCATCTCCATCTCTCTTCCCTCTTCTTGACTGTCCATCTCCATCTTTCTTCCCTCTCCATGATTGTCTATCTCCATCTCTCTTCCCTCTCCATGACTGTCCATCTCCCTGACTGTCCATCTCCATCTCTTCCCTCTCCATGACTGTCCATCTCAATCTCTCTTCCCTCTCCATGACTGTCCATCTCCCTGACTGTCCATCTCCATCTCTCTTCCCTCTTCTTGACTGTCCATCTCCATATCTCTTCCCTCTCCATGACTGTCTATCCCCATATCTCTTCCCTCTCCATGACTGTCCATCTCCCTGACTGTCCATCTCCATCTACTTCCCTCTCCATGACTGTCCATCTCCATCTCTCTTCCCTCTCCATGACTGTCCATCTACATCTCTCTTCCCCCTCCATGACTGTCCATCTCCATCAATCTTTCCTCTCCCTAACTGTCCATCTCCATCTCTCTTCCCTCTCCATGACTGTCTATCTCCATATCTCTTCCCTCTCCATGACTGTCCATCTCCATCTCTCTTCCCTCTCCATGACTGTCCATCTCCATCTCTCTTCCCTCTCCATGACTGTCCATCTCCATCTCTCTTTCCTCTCCATGACTGTCCATCTCCATCTCTCTTCCCTCTTCTTGACTGTCCATCTCCATCTCTCTTTCCTCTCCCTGACTGTCCATCTCCATCTCTCTTTCCTCTCCATGACTGTCCATCTCCATCTCTCTTCCCTCTTATTGACTGTCCATCTCCATCTCTCTTTCCTCTCCCTGACTGTCCATCTCCATCTCTCTTTCCTCTCCCTGACTGTCCATCTCCATCTCTCTTTCCTCTCCATGACTGTCCATCGCCATCTCTCTTTCCTCTCCCTGACTGTCCATCTCCATCTCTCTTCCCTCTTCTTGACTGTCCATCTCCCTGACTGTCCATCTCCATCTCTCTTCCCTCTCCATGACTGTCCATCTCCATCTCTCTTCCCTCTCCATGACTGTCTATCCCCATATCTCTTCCCTCTCCATGACTGTCCATCTCCCTGACTGTCCATCTCCATCTACTTCCCTCTCCATGACTGTCCATCTCCATCTCTCTTCCCTCTCCATGACTGTCCATCTCCATCTCTCTTCCCCCTCCATGACTGTCCATCTCCATCTCTCTTCCCTCTCCATGACTGTCCATCTCCATCTCTCTTTCCTTTCCATGACTGTCCATCGCCATCTCTCTTTCCTCTCCATGACTGTCCATCTCCATCTCTCTTCCCTCTTCTTGACTGTCCATCTCCATCTCTCTTTCCTCTCCCTGACTGTCCATCTCCATCTTTCTTCCCTCTCCATGATTGTCCATCTCCCTGACTGTCCATCTCCATCTCTCTTCCCTCTCCCTGACTGTCAATCTCCATCTCTCTTCCCTCTCCATGACTGTCCATCTCCCTGACTGTCCACCTCCATCTCTCTTCCCTCTTCTTGACTGTCCATCTCCATCTTTCTTCCCTCTCCATGACTGTCCATCTCCCTGACTGCACATCTCCATCTACTTCCCTCTCCATGACTGTCCATCTCCATCTCTCTTCCCTCTCCATGACTGTCCATCTCCATCTCTCTTCCCCCTCCATGACTGTCCATCTCATCTCTCTTTCCTCTCCATGACTGTCCATCGCCATCTCTCTTTCCTCTCCCTGACTGTCCATCTCCATCTCTCTTTCCTCTCCTTGACTGTCCATCTCCATCTCTCTTTCCTCTCCCTGACTGTCCATCTCCATCTCTCTTTCCTCTCCATGACTGGCCATCTCCATCTCTCTTCCCTCTTCTTGACTGTCCATCTCCATCTCTCTTTCCTCTCCCTGACTGTCCATCTCCATCTCTCTTTCCTCTCCCTGACTGTCCATCTCCATCTCTCTTTCCTTTCCATGACTGTCCATCGCCATCTCTCTTTCCTCTCCCTGACTGTCCATCTCCATCTCTCTTCCCTCTTCTTGACTGTCCATCTCCATCTCTCTTTCCTCTCCCTGACTGTCCATCTCCATCTTTCTTCCCTCTCCATGATTGTCCATCTCCCTGACTGTCAATCTCCATCTCTCTTCCCTCTCCATGACTGTCCATCTCCCTGACTGTCCATCTCCATCTCTCTTCCCTCTTCTTGACTGTCCATCTCCATCTTTCTTCCCTCTCCATGATTGTCTATCTCCATCTCTCTTCCCTCTCCATGACTGTCCATCTCCCTGACTGTCCATCTCCATCTCTTCCCTCTCCATGACTGTCCATCTCAATCTCTCTTCCCTCTCCATGACTGTCCATCTCCCTGACTGTCCATCTCCATCTCTCTTCCCTCTTCTTGACTGTCCATCTCCATATCTCTTCCCTCTCCATGACTGTCTATCCCCATATCTCTTCCCTCTCCATGACTGTCCATCTCCCTGACTGTCCATCTCCATCTACTTCCTCTCCATGACTGTCCATCTCCATCTCTCTTCCCTCTCCATGACTGTCCATCTACATCTCTCTTCCCCCTCCATGACTGTCCATCTCCATCAATCTTTCCTCTCCCTAACTGTCCATCTCCATCTCTCTTCCCTCTCCATGACTGTCTATCTCCATATCTCTTCCCTCTCCATGACTGTCCATCTCCATCTCTCTTCCCTCTCCATGACTGTCCATCTCCATCTCTCTTCCCTCTCCATGACTGTCCATCTCCATCTCTCTTTCCTCTCCATGACTGTCCATCTCCATCTCTCTTCCCTCTTCTTGACTGTCCATCTCCATCTCTCTTTCCTCTCCCTGACTGTCCATCTCCATCTCTCTTTCCTCTCCATGACTGTCCATCTCCATCTCTCTTCCTCTTATTGACTGTCCATCTCCATCTCTCTTTCCTCTCCCTGACTGTCCATCTCCATCTCTCTTTCCTCTCCCTGACTGTCCATCTCCATCTCTCTTTCCTCTCCATGACTGTCCATCGCCATCTCTCTTTCCTCTCCCTGACTGTCCATCTCCATCTCTCTTCCTCTTCTTGACTGTCCATCTCCCTGACTGTCCATCTCCATCTCTCTTCCCTCTCCATGACTGTCCATCTCCATCTCTCTTCCCTCTCCATGACTGTCTATCCCCATATCTCTTCCCTCTCCATGACTGTCCATCTCCCTGACTGTCCATCTCCATCTACTTCCCTCTCAATGACTGTCCATCTCCATCTCTCTTCCCTCTCCATGACTGTCCATCTCCATCTCTCTTCCCCCTCCATGACTGTCCATCTCCATCTCTCTTCCCTCTCCATGACTGTCCATCTCCATCTCTCTTTCCTTTCCATGACTGTCCATCGCCATCTCTCTTTCCTCTCCATGACTGTCCATCTCCATTGTCTTCCCTCTTCTTGACTGTCCATCTCCATCTCTCTTCCTCTCCTGACTGTCCATCTCCATCTTTCTTCCCTCTCCATGATTGTCCATCTCCCTGACTGTCCATCTCCATCTCTATGCTTCCCTCTCCCTGACTGTCAATCTCCATCTCTCTTCCCTCTCCATGACTGTCCATCTCCTGTGTCCAATCTCCATCTCTCTTCCCTCTTCTTGACTGTCCATCTCCATCTTTCTTCCTCTCCATGACCTGAGCCTGACCATCTCCCTGACCCATCTCCATCTACTCCCTCCATGACTGTCCATCTCCAGTCCACCTGGCCATGCTGCTGCTCCAGTTTCTCTGGCCTGGGCCCTATGACTGTCCAGGACTCCCTGACATGTCCATCTCCCATCTCTTCCTGCTCCAGTGACTGTCCATCTCAATCTCTGCTTCCCCCTCCATGACTGTCCATCTCCATCTTCTCTTCCCTCTCCATGACTGTCCAGAAGAGGACTCCATCTCTCTTCCCTCTCCCTGACTGTCCATCTCCATCTCTCTTCCCTGAGCCCTAGGACTGTCCCCATCTACCATGATCTCTTCTGTCCCCAGTCCACCTGACTGTCCATCTCCATCTGTTCTGCCTCTCCATGACTGTCCATCTCCATTTCTTTGAACATCTTGACTTTCCATCTAATCTCTCTTCCCTCTCCATGACTGTCCATCTCCATCTCTCTTTTCTCCTGACTGTCCATCTCCATCTCTTTTACCCTCCATTGTTTGCTGTCTATCTCCATAGGCTCTTTCCTGTCCATGACTGACTGTCCATGTCCATCTCCATTTGATTTGATCTCCCATGACTTGTCCATCTCCATCTCTCTTCCCTCTTCTTGACTGTCCATCTCCATCTCTCTTTCCTCTCCCATGACTGTCCATCTCCATCTTTCTTCCCTCTCCATGATTGTCCATCTCCCTGACTGTCCATCTCCATCTCTCTTCCCTCTCCCTGACTGTCAATCTCCATCTCTCTTCCCTCTCCATGACTGTCCATCTCCCTGACTGTCCACCTCCATCTCTCTTCCCTCTTCTTGACTGTCCATCTCCATCTTTCTTCCCTCTCCATGACTGTCCATCTCCCTGACTGCACATCTCCATCTACTTCCCTCTCCATGACTGTCCATCTCCATCTCTCTTCCCTCTCCATGACTGTCCATCTCCATCTCTCTTCCCTCTCCATGACTGTCCAACTCCCTGACTGTCCATCTCCATCTCTTCCCTCTCCATGACTGTCCATCTCAATCTCTCTTCCCTCTCCATGACTGTCCATCTCCATCTCTCTTCCCTCTCCATGACTGTCCAGCTCCATCTCTCTTCCCTGTCCCTGACTGTCCATCTCCATCTCTCTTCCCTCTCCATGACTGTCTATCCCCATATCTCTTCTCTCTCCATGACTGTCCATCTCCATCTACTTCCCTCTCCATGACCGTCCATCTCCATCTCTCTTCCCTCTCCATGACTTTCCATCTACATCTCTCTTCCCTCTCCATGACTGTCCATCTCCATCTCTCTTACCTCTCCCTGACTGTCCATCTCCATCTCTCTTCCCTCTCCATGACTGTCTATCTCCATATCTCTTCCCTCTCCATGACTGTTCAACTCCCTGACTGTCCATCTCCATCTACTTCTCTCTCCATGACTGTCCATCTCCATCTCTCTTCCCTCTCCATGACTGTCCATCTCCATATCTCTTCCCTCTCCATGACTGTCCATCTCCCTGACTGTCCATCTCCATCTACTTCCCTCTCCATGGCTGTCCATCTCCATCTCTCTTCCCTCTCCATGACTGTCCATCTCCATCTCTCTTCCCTCTCCATGACTGTCCATCTCCATCTCTCTTTCCTCTCCCTAACTGTCCATCTCCATCTCTCTTCCCTCTCCATGACTGTCTATCTCCATATCTCTTCCCTCTCCATGACTGTCCATCTCCATCTCTCTTCCCTCTCCATGACTGTCCATCTCCATCTCTCTTCCCTCTCCATGACTGTCCATCTCCATCTCTCTTTCCTCTCCATGACTGTCCATCTCCATCTCTCTTCCCTCTTCTTGACTGTCCATCTCCATCTCTCTTTCCTCTCCCTGACTGTCCATCTCCATCTCTCTTTCCTCTCCATGACTGTCCATCTCCATCTCTCTTCCCTCTCTTCTTGACTGTCCATCTCCATCTCTCTTTCCTCTCCCTGACTGTCCATCTCCATCTCTCTTTCCTCTCCCTGACTGTCCATCTCCATCTCTCTTTCCTTTCCATGACTGTCCATCGCCATCTCTCTTTCCTCTCCATGACTGTCCATCTCCATCTCTCTTCCCTCTTCTTGACTGTCCATCTCCATCTCTCTTTCCTCTCCCTGACTGTCCATCTCCATCTTTCTTCCCTCTCCATGATTGTCCATCTCCCTGACTGTCCATCTCCATCTCTCTTCCCTCTCCCTGACTGTCAATCTCCATCTCTCTTCCCTCTCCATGACTGTCCATCTCCCTGACTGTCCATCTCCATCTCTCTTCCCTCTTCTTGACTGTCCATCTCCATCTTTCTTCCCTCTCCATGACTGTCCATCTCCCTGACTGCACATCTCCATCTACTTCCCTCTCCATGACTGTCCATCTCCATCTCTCTTCCCTCTCCATGACTGTCCATCTCCATCTCTCTTCCCTCTCCATGACTGTCCATCTACATCTCTCTTCCCCCTCCCTGACTGTCCATCTCCATCTCTCTTCCCTCTCCATGACTGTCTATCCCCATATCTCTTCCCTCTCCATGACTGTCCATCTCCCTGACTGTCCATCTCCATCTACTTCCCTCTCCATGACCGTCCATCTCCATCTCTCTTCCCTCTCCATGACTGTCCATCTCCATCTCTCTTCCCTCTCCATGACTGTCCATCTCCATCTCTCTTACCTCTCCCTGACTGTCCATCTCCATCTCTCTTCCCTCTCCATGACTGTCTATCTCCATATCTCTTCCCTCTCCATGACTGTCCATCTACATCTACTTCCCTCTCCATGACTGTCCATCTCCATCTCTCTTCCCTCTCCATGACTGTCCATCTCCATCTCTCTTCCCCCTCCATGACTGTCCATCTCCATCTCTCTTTCCTCTCCCTAACTGTCCATCTCCATCTCTCTTCCCTCTCCATGACTGTCTATCTCCATATCTCTTCCCTCTCCATGACTGTCCATCTCCATCTCTCTTCCCTCTTCTTGACTGTCCATCTCCATCTTTCTTCCCTCTCCATGATTGTCTATCTCCATCTCTCTTCCCTCTCCATGACTGTCCATCTCCCTGACTGTCCATCTCCATCTCTTCCCTCTCCATGACTGTCCATCTCCATCTCTCTTCCCTCTCCCTGACTGTCCATCTCCATATCTCTTCCCTCTCCATGACTGTCCATCTCCATCTCTCTTCCCTCTTCTTGACTGTCCATCTCCATCTTTCTTCCCTCTCCATGATTGTCTATCTCCATCTCTCTTCCCTCTCCATGACTGTCCATCTCCCTGACTGTCCATCTCCATCTCTTCCCTCTCCATGACTGTCCATCTCCATCTCTCTTCCCTCTCCCTGACTGTCCATCTCCATCTCTCTTCCCTCTCCATGACTGTCTATCCCCATATCTCTTCCCTCTCCATGACTGTCCATCTCCCTGACTGTCCATCTCCATCTACTTCCCTCTCCATGACTGTCCATCTCCATCTCTCTTCCCTCTCCATGACTGTCCATCTACATCTCTCTTCCCCCTCCCTGACTGTCCATCTCCATCTCTCTTCCCTCTCCATGACTGTCTATCCCCATATCTCTTCCCTCTCCATGACTGTCCATCTCCCTGACTGTCCATCTCCATCTACTTCCCTCTCCATGACCGTCCATCTCCATCTCTCTTCCCTCTCCATGACTGTCCATCTCCATCTCTCTTCCCTCTCCATGACTGTCCATCTCCATCTCTCTTACCTCTCCCTGACTGTCCATCTCCATCTCTCTTCCCTCTCCATGACTGTCTATCTCCATATCTCTTCCCTCTCCATGACTGTCCATCTACATCTACTTCCCTCTCCATGACTGTCCATCTCCATCTCTCTTCCCTCTCCATGACTGTCCATCTCCATATCTCTTCCCTCTCCATGACTGTCCATCTCCCTGACTGTCCATCTCCATCTACTTCCCTCTCCATGACTGTCCATCTCCATCTCTCTTCCCTCTCCATGACTGTCCATCTACATCTCTCTTCCCCCTCCATGACTGTCCATCTCCATCAATCTTTCCTCTCCCTAACTGTCCATCTCCATCTCTCTTACCTCTCCCTGACTGTCCATCTCCATCTCTCTTCCCTCTCCATGACTGTCTATCTCCATATCTCTTTCCTCTCCATGACTGTCCATCTCCATCTCTCTTCCCTCTTCTTGACTGTCCATCTCCATCTCTCTTTCCTCTCCCTGACTGTCCATCTCCATCTCTCTTTCCTCTCCATGACTGTCCATCTCCATCTCTCTTCCCTCTTCTTGACTGTCCATCTCCATCTCTCTTTCCTCTCCCTGACTGTCCATCTCCATCTCTCTTTCCTCTCCCTGACTGTCCATCTCCATCTCTCTTTCCTTTCCATGACTGTCCATCGCCATCTCTCTTTCCTCTCCCTGACTGTCCATCTCCATCTCTCTTCCCTCTTCTTGACTGTCCATCTCCATCTCTCTTTCCTCTCCCTGACTGTCCATCTCCATCTTTCTTCCCTTTCCATGATTGTCCAGCTCCCTGACTGTCCATCTCCATCTCTCTTCCCTCTTCCTGACTGTCAATCGCCATCTCTCTTCCCTCTCCATGACTGTCCATCTCCCTGACTGTCCATCTCAATCTCTCTTCCCTCTCCATGACTGTCCATCTCCATCTCTCTTCCCTCTCCATGATTGTCCATCTCCATCTCTCTTCCCTCTCCCTGACTGTCCATCTCCATCTCTCTTCCCTCTCCATGACTGTCTATCCCCATATCTCTTCCCTCTCCATGACTGTCCATCTCCCTGACTGTCCATCTCCATCTCTTCCCTCTCCATGACTGTCCATCTCCATCTCTCTTCCCTCTCCATGACTGTCCATCTACATCTGTCTTCCCTCTCCATGACTGTCCATCTCCCTGACAGTCCATCTCCATCTCTTCCCTCTCCATGACTGTCCATCTCAATCTCTCTTCCCTCTCCATGACTGTCCATCCCCATATCTCTTCTCTCTCCATGACTGTCCATCTCCATCTACTTCCCTCTCCATGACCGTCCATCTCCATCTCTCTTCCCTCTCCATGACTGTCCATCTCCATCTCTCTTCCCTCTCCATGACTGTCCATCTCCATCTCTCTTACCTCTCCCTGACTGTCCATCTCCATCTCTCTTCCCTCTCCATGACTGTCTATCTCCATATCTCTTCCCTCTCCATGACTGTCCATCTCCCTGACTGTCCATCTCCATCTACTTCCCTCTCCATGACTGTCCATCTCCATCTCTCTTCCCTCTCCATGACTGTCCATCTCCATATCTCTTCCCTCTCCATGACTGTCCATCTCCCTGACTGTCCATCTCCATCTCTCTTCCCTCTCCATGACTGTCCATCTCCATCTCTCTTCCCTCTCCATGACTGTCCATCTCCATCTCTCTTCCCTCTCCATGACTGTCCATCTCCATCTCTCTTTCCTCTCCATGACTGTCCATCTCCATCTCTCTTCCCTCTTCTTGACTGTCCATCTCCATCTCTCTTTCCTCTCCCTGACTGTCCATCTCCATCTCTCTTTCCTCTCCCTGACTGTCCATCTCCATCTCTCTTTCCTTTCCATGACTGTCCATCGCCATCTCTCTTTCCTCTCCCTGACTGTCCATCTCCATCTCTCTTCCCTCTTCTTGACTGTCCATCTCCATCTCTCTTTCCTCTCCCTGACTGTCCATCTCCATCTTTCTTCCCTCTCCATGATTGTCCATCTCCCTGACTGTCCATCTCCATCTCTCTTCCCTCTCCCTGACTGTCAATCTCCATCTCTCTTCCCTCTCCATGACTGTCCATCTCCCTGACTGTCCATCTCCATCTCTCTTCCCTCTTCTTGACTGTCCATCTCCATCTTTCTTCCCTCTCCATGATTGTCTATCTCCATCTCTCTTCCCTCTCCATGACTGTCCATCTCCCTGACTGTCCATCTCCATCTCTCTTCCCTCTCCATGACTGTCCATCTCCATCTCTCTTCCCTCTCCATGACTGTCTATCCCCATATCTCTTCCCTCTCCATGACTGTCCATCTCCCTGACTGTCCATCTCCATCTACTTCCCTCTCCATGACTGTCCATCTCCATCTCTCTTCCCTCTCCATGACTGTCCATCTACATCTCTCTTCCCCCTCCATGACTGTCCATCTCCATCAATCTTTCCTCTCCCTAACTGTCCATCTCCATCTCTCTTCCCTCTCCATGACTGTCTATCTCCATATCTCTTCCCTCTCCATGACTGTCCATCTCCATCTCTCTTCCCTCTCCATGACTGTCCATCTCCATCTCTCTTCCCTCTCCATGACTGTCCATCTCCATCTCTCTTTCCTCTCCATGACTGTCCATCTCCATCTCTCTTCCCTCTTCTTGACTGTCCATCTCCATCTCTCTTTCCTCTCCCTGACTGTCCATCTCCATCTCTCTTTCCTCTCCATGACTGTCCATCTCCATCTCTCTTCCCTCTTCTTGACTGTCCATCTCCATCTCTCTTTCCTCTCCATGACTGTCCATCGCCATCTCTCTTTCCTCTCCATGACTGTCCATCTCCATCTCTCTTCTCTCTTCTTGACTGTCCATCTCCATCTCTCTTTCCTCTCTCTGACTGTCCATCTCCATCTCTCTTTCCTCTCCCTGACTGTCCATCTCCATCTTTTGTTCCTCTCCATCTCCTCTCCTCTGCTCTCCTTTCCATCTCCTCTCTTGGAAAAAAAGAGAAACCCACACACTGCACTTGCTAGTATCACTAGATATTTTATTAAAGATTACGTGTCGGCCTCTTGGCCTTCGTCAGAGATGTATTTGTATTTTTATCTCCTCCACCTCCCCTCCCCTATCCACCTCCCCCTCCCCTATCCATCCCCCTCCCCTATCCATCCCCCTCCCCCTATCCATCCCCCTCCCCCTATCCATCCCCCTCCCCCTATCCACCTCCCCTCCCCTATCCATCCCCCTATCCATCCCCCTCCCCCTATCCATCCCCTCCCCTATCCATCCCCCTCCCCCTATCCATACCCCTCCCCTATCCACCTCCCCTCCCCCCTATCCATCCCCCCTCCCCCTATCCACATCCCCCTCCCCCTATCCACCTCCCCTCCCCCTATCCATCCCCCTCCCCCTATCCATCCCCCTCCCCCTATCCATCCCCCTCAGGTAATTTGGTGCTCTTTCATGGTTGCCCTCTTTGTGTATCTGGATAAGAATTGCATCTAAACATTCCCCAAACATTTCATGTTTGTAAATATTGCAGACTTCTTTGTTGAATGGTATTAACACACATTTGAATGGTATTAATTTTATTGTGGATAATTTATACATCGGGTATTGTCATTTGCGAAGCACAGAAATGCACTGAGTAAAGGAGCTGTCCTCTTAGCTGGCTTTTGACAACCCTGTTTTTCAAATGATTACATAAATGACTATGTCCATGGTCATGACAAAGCTACTCTAACATCCTACTGATGGTCAGGGCAAAGCTATCCTAACATCCTACTGATGGTCAGGGCAAAGCTACTCTAACATCCTACTGATGGTCAGGGCAAAGCTACCCTAATATCCTACTGACGGTCAGGGCAAAGCTACTCTAATATCCTACTGCTGGTCAGGGCAAAGCTACTCTAACATCCTACTGATCGTCAGGACAAAGATACTCTAACATACTACTGATGGTCAGGGCAAAGCTACTCTAACATCCTACTGACGGTCAGGGCAAAGCTACTCTAATATCCTACTGCTGGTCAGGGCAAAGCTACTCTAACATCCTACTGCTGGTCAGGGCAAAGCTACTCTAACATACTACTGATGGTCAGGGCAAAGCTACTCTAACATCCTACTGATGGTCAGGACAAAGCTACTCTAATATCCTACTGATGGCTCTGTGTGTCTCTCTCTCTCTCTCTCTCTCTCTCTCCTTCTGAAAGAGAAATAAAGAGGATAGAGTTAACCTTTCTTTTTTTCATCCCTCCTCTCTGGGTATGTCACGTCCTATTTGAGTCCTGGGGTGGCCTTCCATCCGCCTCGCTCTCTCTAGCGGGGGGAGGTCTCTTTCTCTCTCTTCCGCTTGGTTGGCGCTGCGGCGAGGCTCCTTTCTGTGGTCAAGCCCATACTCACACAAGGGGAGAGAGATGCGCTCGCTCGGCCGTAGTGCATTTGACAGCCGAGCCTTTCCGACAGGCGTGAAGACTGGCTGACAGAGCTAGCTCACTCAGAGACAGTTCCGTCAGACCCATCGCTTAAACAATAGCGCAAGCTGACTCTCCAGACGTAGTGAGCATCGCAGAGCCAATATGGGGTTTTGACACGGCGTGACTGCATTCATTTTGATTTATAGACACAAAATGGCCACTGTGTTGTGACCTGCGTTAGACTCAGGCTTGAGGGTACATACACTGGGCACACGCTGGTTAAATCAATGTTGTTTCCACGTCATTTCGATGAAATTACGTTGAATTGACGTCAGGGCCAGTGAGTAGCCTATTCCTTCTGTGATATCAGGCCTTTGCTTAAACATTGCATTCCTTATCATATAAAAATAATAAATTAAGTGCATCTGTTGCCCAGGGGCCTTGTCTGTTTAATGGGTGGGTAGTAGGCCTATATATAGGACCTAAATGCTGTCTTCCGTTGTAAAATATGCAAAATATCTGTGTTTTTTGATTCTCAACCTCTCCGAATGTTGCCTTTGATTTTGATGTGATGTCAGTGTTCCTTTTGACTTCCTACTGTTTTTGATGTATCCAAAACATTTCAACTCTTGCAATAATATCCTGTTATACATTACCCATGTGATAGTTTACTGTTGTCTTTTACGTTAAAACAATTCAAAAGAAGCTCACTAAACAAACTGTTCAATTGTATAGCAGGATACCTATGATAAAACACATTTGAACCAGAACTTACCCTCTACGAATACTAATCTTAACCATTAATTACATGAATCACACTAAACGGATCTTAGCTCAGTATTATAGGCGCACCTTCCTTCTCATTGAAGGCAGCCAGTGTTTTGATGCAATGACAAACACCTCCTCTGCATCGCCTCCAGCACAACGCCACTCTAAATACTACACTGCCTCCCTGTGGTTGAAGACTGGTATTGCATTTTGCAGCCTTATTCTTTTTCTCCCTCAGAAATATAACTCTGTGACACTGCTCTGTAGCCACAGGAGGTTGGTGGCACCTTAATTGGGGAGGACAGGCTCGTTGTAACGGCTGGAGCGGAATAAGTGGAATGGTATCAAACACATGGTTTCCATAACTCTCAACAGTAACTTGAGACCCTGACCCCTAAAATAAAAATGAATGTTGCAGTTTTAAATAAAGTTTTCTGCTGTGCCACACATTCTGCGATGGGGCTGAGAGGCATTTCTGTGATTTTCTAATAGATTTCATGCAATTCTACTAATTGTGTCAAAGGGGAAGAGAAAAAAAAGTTTGAAAGCTAATTTCCTGCAATTCTAAACAGTTTGCCATGACTTATGCCTTAAGTTAATGATATCTGAGTGAGAGTGACTAACAAAATCAATGGGGGGGGGGCCCTGGAGGTCAGGGCCCCTGGGCATGTGCCCTGCGCTGCGTTACCGACTGGTATTCGGTCAGGCTTAGATACACTACATGACAAATAAGTATGTGGGCACCTGCTCATCGAACATCTCATTGCAAAATCATGGGCATGAATATACTGTAGAGTTGACAAACACATCAGAAGACAAATCTAATTGTATTAGTCACATGCGCCGAATAGAACAGACCTTATAGTGAAAGGCTGACTTACAAGCCCCTAACAAACATTCATATTTTTTTTTAACTGCATTAAGAAATAAAAGGAACAATTAATTAAAGAGCAGCAATAAAAAATTCCCCTTTAAGGAATACCTAGGATAGGATAAAGTAATCCTTCTCACCCCCCCCCCTTAAAAGATTTAGATGCACTATTGTAAAGTGGCTGTTCCACTGGATGTCATAAGGTGAATGCACCAATTTGTAAGTCGCTCTGGATAAGAGCGTCTGCTAAATGACTTAAATGTAATGTAAATGTATATACAGGGGTTACCAGTACAGAGTCAATGTGGAGGCTATATACAGGCTATATACAGGGGGTACCAGTACAGAGTCAATGTGGAGGCTATATACAGGGGTTACCAGTACAGAGTCAATGTGGAGGCTATATACAGGGGTTACCAGTACAGAGTCAATGTGGAGGCTATATACAGGGGGTACCAGTACAGAGTCAATGTGGAGGCTATATACAGGGGTTACCAGTACAGAGTCAATGTGGAGGCTATATACAGGGGTTACCAGTACAGAGTCAATGTGGAGGCTATATACAGGGGTTACCAGTACAGAGTCAATGTGGAGGCTATATACAGGCTATATACAGGGGGTACCAGTACAGAGTCAATGTGGAGGCTATATACAGGGGGTACCGGTAGAGAGTCAATGTGGAGGCTATATACAGGGGGTACCGGTAGAGAGTCAATGTGCGGGGCACCGGTTAGTCGAGGTAATTGAGGTAATATGTACATGTAGTTATTAAAGTGACTATGCATAGATAATAACAGAGAGTAGCAGCGGTGTAAAAGAGGGGGGGAATGCAAATAGTCTGGGTGGCCATTTGACTAGAGTCTTGTGGCTTGGGGGTAGAAGCTGTTGAGAAGCCTCTTGTACCTAGACCTGTCACTCCGGTACCGCTTGCTGTGCGGTAGCAGAGAGAACAGTCTATGACTAGGGTGGCTGGAGTCTTTGACAATTTTTAGGGTCTTCCTCTGGCACCGCCTGGTATATTGGTCCTGGATGGCAGGAAGCTTGGCCCCAGTGATGTACTGGACCGGAGGCACTACACTCTGTTGTGCCTTGCGATCGGAGGCCGAGCAGTTGCCATACCAGGCAGTGATGAAACCAGTCATGATGCTCTCAATGGTGCAGTTGTAGAACCGTTTCAGGAGCTGAGGACCCATGCCAAATCTTTTCAGTCTCCTAAGGGGGAATAGGTTTTGTTGTGCCCTCTTCATGACTGTCGTGGTGTGCTTGGACCATGTTAGTTTGCTGGTGATGTGGACACCAAGGAACTTGAAGCTCTCAACCTGCTCCACTACAGCCCTGTCGATGAGAATGGGGGCATGCTCGGTCCTCCTTTTCCTGTAGTCCACAATCATCTCCTTTGTCTTGATCACATTGAGGGAGAGGTTGTTGTCCTGGCACCACACGTCCAGGTCTCTGACCTCCTCCCTATAGGCTGTTTCGCCATTGCCGGTGATCAGGCTTACCACTGTTGTGTCATCGGCAAACTTAATGATGTTGTTGGAATCGTGCCTCGCCGTGTAGTCATCCGACAAGCATTGGAGCCGGTGTAGTACGATTCGATCTTAGTCCTGTATTGATGCTTTGCCTGTTTGATGGTTCATCGGAGGGCATAGCGGGATTTCTTCCGGGTTAGAGTCCCACTCCTTGAAAGCGGCAGCTCTAGCCTTTAGCTCAGTGTGGATGTTGCCTGTAATCCATGGCTTCTGGTTGGGGTATGTACGTACGGTCACTGTGGGGACGACATCATTGATGCACTTATTGATAAAGCCAGTGACTGATGTGGTGTACTCCTCAATGCCATCGGAAGAATCCCGGAACATATTCCAGTCTGTGCAGCAAAACAGTCCTGTAGTTTAGCATCTGCTTCATCTGACCACTTTTCTATTGACCGAGTCACGGGTGTTTCCTGCTTTAATTTTAGCTTGTAAGCAGGAATCAGGGGGATAGAATTATGGTCGGATTTACCAAATAGAGGGAGAGGGAGAGCTTTCTATGTGTCTCTGTATGTGAAGTAAAGGTGGTCTAGAGTTTGTTTCCATCTGGTTGCACATTTAACATGCTGATAGGTCCCCCTGTTTGCTGCTATAACAGCCTCAATTCTTCTGGGAAGGCTTTCCACTAGATGTTGGAACATTGCTGCAGAGACTTGCTTTCATTCAACCACAAGAGCATTGGTGAGGTCGGACACTGTTGTTTGGCGATTAGGCCTGGCTCACAGTCGGCATTCCATTTCATCCCAAATGTGTTCGATGGGGTTGAGGTCAGGGCTCAATGCAGGCCGGTCAAGTTCATCCACACCGATCTCGACAATCTTGTCATGTCGATCTTGTCATGCTGAAACAGGAAAGGGCCTTCCCCAAATTGTTGCCACAAAGTTGGAAGCACAGAATCATATAGAATGTCATTGTATGCTGTAGAGTTGAGATTTCCCTTCACTGGAACTAAGGGGCCTAGCCCAAACCATGAAAAACAGCACAAGACCATTATTCCTCCTCCACCAAACTTTACAGTTGACACTATGCATTCAGGCATGCGTTCTCCTGGCATCCGTCAAACCCAGATTCATCCTTTGGACTGCCAAATAGTAATGCGTGATTCACCACTCCGGAGAGCGTGTATCCACTGCTCCAGAGTCCAATGGCGGTGAACTTTACACCAGTCCAGTCAATGCTTGGCATTGCGCATGGTGAGCTTAGGCTTGTGTGCGGCTGCTCAATCATGGAAACCTATTTCATGAAGCTCCGGACAAAGATGCATTGTGTTGACGTCGCTTCCAGAGGCAGTTTGGAACTCAAAGACAGATACATTCTACACGCTACGTGCTTCAGAAGTCAGCCATTTCTGTGAGCTTGTGTTGCCTAGCACTTCACAGCTGAGCCGTTGTTGCTTCTAGATGTTTCCACTTCACAATAACGGCACATACAGTTGACCGAGGCAGCTCGAGCAGGGCAGAAATTTCACAACCTGACTTGTTTGCTGCTTTCTAAGTCAGGGAGCAAATCCACTCTCTTTGGACCTCTTTTTGTTACAGTTGTACATCAGCCTATAGCTGGACAAACAGGTCTCTATTTTAACAAACCTCTTTTTGTTACAGTTGTACATCAGCCTATAGCTGGACAAACAGGTCTCTATTTTAACAAACCTCTTTTTGTTACAGTTGTACATCAGCCTATAGCTGGACAAACAGGTCTCTATTTTAACAAACCTCTTTTTGTTACAGTTGTACATCAGCCTATAGCTGGACAAACAGGTCTCTATTTTAACAAACCTCTTTTTGTTACAGTTGTACATCAGCCTATAGCTGGACAAACAGGTCTCTATTTTAACAAACCTCTTTTTGTTACAGTTGTACATCAGCCTATAGCTGGACAAACAGGTCTCTATTTTAACAAACCTCTTTATGTTACAGTTGTACATCAGCCTATGGCTGGACAAACAGGTCTCTATTTTAACAAACCTCTTTTTGTTACAGTTGTACATCAGCCTATAGCTGGACAAACAGGTCTCTATTTTAACAAACCTCTTTTTGTTACAGTTGTACATCAGCCTATAGCTGGACAAACGGGTCTCTATTTTAACAAACCTCTTTTTGTTACAGTTGTACATCAGCCTATAGCTGGACAAACGGGTCTCTATTTTAACAAACCTCTTTTTGTTACAGTTGTACATCAGCCTATAGCTGGACAAACAGGTCTCTATTTTAACAAACCTCTTTTTTGTTACAGTTGTACATCAGCCTATAGCTGGACAAACAGGTCTCTATTTTAACAAACCTCTTTTTGTTACAGTTGTACATCAGCCTATAGCTGGACAAACAGGTCTCTATTTTAACAAACCTCTTTTTGTTACAGTTGTACATCAGCCTATAGCTGGACAAACAGGTCTCTATTTTAACAAACCTCTTTTTGTTACAGTTGTACATCAGCCTATAGCTGGACAAACAGGTCTCTATTTTAACAAACCTCTTTTTGTTACAGTTGTACATCAGCCTATAGCTGGACAAACAGGTCTCTATTTTAACAAACCTTTTTGTTACAGTTGTACATCAGCCTATAGCTGGACAAACAGGTCTCTATTTTAACAAACCTCTTTTGTTACAGTTGTACATCAGCCTATAGCTGGACAAACAGGTCTCTATTTTAACAAACCTCTTTTTGTTACAGTTGTACATCAGCCTATAGCTGGACAAACAGGTCTCTATTTTAACAAACCTCTTTTTGTTACAGTTGTACATCAGCCTATAGCTGGACAAACAGGTCTCTATTTTAACAAACCTCTTTTTGTTACAGTTGTACATCAGCCTATAGCTGGACAAACAGGTCTCTATTTTAACAAACCTCTTTTTGTTACAGTTGTACATCAGCCTATAGCTGGACAAACAGGTCTCTATTTTAACAAACCTCTTTTTGTTACAGTTGTACATCAGCCTATAGCTGGACAAACAGGTCTCTATTTTAACAAACCTCTTTTTGTTACAGTTGTACATCAGCCTATAGCTGGACAAACAGGTCTCTATTTTAACAAACCTCTTTTTGTTACAGTTGTACATCAGCCTATAGCTGGACAAACAGGTCTCTATTTTAACAAACCTCTTTTTGTTACAGTTGTACATCAGCCTATAGCTGGACAAACAGGTCTCTATTTTAACAAACCTCTTTTTGTTACAGTTGTACATCAGCCTATAGCTGGACAAACAGGTCTCTATTTTAACAAACCTCTTTTTGTTACAGTTGTACATCAGCCTATAGCTGGACAAACGGGTCTCTATTTTAACAAACCTCTTTTTGTTACAGTTGTACATCAGCCTATAGCTGGACAAACGGGTCTCTATTTTAACAAACCTCTTTTTGTTACAGTTGTACATCAGCCTATAGCTGGACAAACAGGTCTCTATTTTAACAAACCTCTTTTTGTTACAGTTGTACATCAGCCTATAGCTGGACAAACAGGTCTCTATTTTAACAAACCTCTTTTTGTTACAGTTGTACATCAGCCTATAGCTGGACAAACAGGTCTCTATTTTAACAAACCTCTTTTTTTACTTGTTACAGTTGTACATCAGCCTATAGCTGGACAAACAGGTCTCTATTTTAACAAACCTCTTTTTGTTACAGTTGTACATCAGCCTATAGCTGGACAAACAGGTCTCTATTTTAACAAACCTCTTTTTGTTACAGTTGTACATCAGCCTATAGCTGGACAAACGGGTCTCTATTTTAACAAACCTCTTTTTGTTACAGTTGTACATCAGCCTATAGCTGGACAAACGGGTCTCTATTTTAACAAACCTCTTTTTGTTACAGTTGTACATCAGCCTATAGCTGGACAAACGGGTCTCTATTTTAACAAACCTCTTTTTGTTACAGTTGTACATCAGCCTATAGCTGGACAAACAGGTCTCTATTTTAACAAACCTCTTTTTGTTACAGTTGTACATCAGCCTATAGCTGGACAAACAGGTCTCTATTTTAACAAACCTCTTTTTGTTACAGTTGTACATCAGCCTATAGCTGGACAAACAGGTCTCTATTTTAACAAACCTCTTTTTGTTACAGTTGTACATCAGCCTATAGCTGGACAAACAGGTCTCTATTTTAACAAACCTCTTTTTGTTACAGTTGTACATCAGCCTATAGCTGGACAAACAGGTCTCTATTTTAACAAACCTCTTTTTGTTACAGTTGTACATCAGCCTATAGCTGGACAAACAGGTCTCTATTTTAACAAACCTCTTTTTGTTACAGTTGTACATCAGCCTATAGCTGGACAAACAGGTCTCTATTTTAACAAACCTCCCATAATGGTACATCTAACTGCTGGAAAGCGCACTATAGGTTCGGGGGTGTTGTCAGAAATATTATGGTTATTTTCACAACCAGAATTATGGGCGCAGTAGCTGGCAGTGGTGCGAAAAGGGCTGGGTTTTGATATATAAACAAGTTGAAGATGTGTTGAGGCTTGATCACTCATTGGCCATTTATAATTGAGGCTTGATCACTCATTGGCCATTTAGAATGTGCACTGTGGCTAAATACGTGGTTGATTCAAGATGTTTACTTACAGTCTTACATATTGCTTTGTCATCAACTCCAGTTACAATGTTAGTCTGTTAGTTAGTAAAATAAATATAGTTTAGTTTGTAGTTTGTTAGTTAGTTAGTTAAATAAATATAGTTTAGTTAATACTTTGTTAGTTAGTTAAATAAATGTAGTTTAGTTTATAGTTTGTTAGTTAGTTAAATAAATATAGTTTAGTTAATAGTCTGTTAGTTAGTTAGTTAAATAAATATAGTTTAGTTTATAGTTTGTTAAACTTACAGAAGGAAAGATGTAGATATTTTGTTGAATATGTTAAACATGTTTTGAACAGTAATTATATGGCTACAATATGAAATATATTGTAAACATATTATTCACACTGATATAGGCCTACTGTGAAATGCATTATGTCTGAGCCATATTATTCACACTGATATAGGCCTACTGTGAAATGCATTATGTCTGAGCCATAGACATACCAAATGTTGCCAATAAGCAAGATTCAATTCACTATTAATAATGCCACTTGAATAATATTTACATATGTTGCATTACTCATCTCATATGTATATACTGTATTTTATACCATCTCATATGTATATACTGTATTTTATACCATCTCATATGTATATACTGTATTTTATACCATCTCATATGTATATACTGTATTTTATACCATCTCATATGTATATACTGTATTTTATACCATCTCATATGTATATACTGTATTTTATACCATCTCATATGTATATACTGTATTTTATACCATCTCATATGTATATACTGTATTTTATACCATCTCATATGTATATACTGTATTTTATACCCTCTCATATGTATATACTGTATTTTATACCCTCTCATATGTATATACTGTATTTTATACCCTCTCATATGTATATACTGTATTTTATACCATCTCATATGTATATACTGTATTTTATATATATACTGTATTTTATACCATCTCATATGTATATACTGTATTTTATACCATCTCATATGTATATACTGTATTTTATACCATCTCATATGTATATACTGTATTTTATACCCTCTCATATGTATATACTGTATTTTATACCCTCTCATATGTATATACTGTATTTTATACCCTCTCATATGTATATACTGTATTTTATACCCTCTCATATGTATATACTGTATTTTATACCATCTCATATGTATATACTGTATTTTATACCATCTCATATGTATATACTGTATTTTATACCATCTCATATGTATATACTGTATTTTATACCATCTCATATGTATATACTGTATTTTATACCATCTCATATGTATATACTGTATTTTATACCATCTCATATGTATATACTGTATTTTATACCATCTCATATGTATATACTGTATTTTATACCATCTCATATGTATATACTGTATTTTATACCATCTCATATGTATATACTGTATTTTATACCATCTCATATGTATATACTGTATTTTATACCATCTCATATGTATATACTGTATTTTATACCCTCTCATATGTATATACTGTATTTTATACCCTCTCATATGTATATACTGTATTTTATACCCTCTCATATGTATATACTGTATTTTATACCATCTCATATGTATATACTGTATTTTATATATATACTGTATTTTATACCATCTCATATGTATATACTGTATTTTATACCATCTCATATGTATATACTGTATTTTATACCATCTCATATGTATATACTGTATTTTATACCCTCTCATATGTATATACTGTATTTTATACCCTCTCATATGTATATACTGTATTTTATACCCTCTCATATGTATATACTGTATTTTATACCCTCTCATATGTATATACTGTATTTTATACCATCTCATATGTATATACTGTATTTTATACCATCTCATATGTATATACTGTATTTTATACCCTCTCATATGTATATACTGTATTTTATACCATCTCATATGTATATACTGTATTTTATACCATCTCATATGTATATACTGTATTTTATACCATCTCATATGTATATACTGTATTTTATACCATCTCATATGTATATACTGTATTTTATACCATCTCATATGTATATACTGTATTTTATACCATCTCATATGTATATACTGTATTTTATACCATCTCATATGTATATACTGTATTTTATACCATCTCATATGTATATACTGTATTTTATACCATCTCATATGTATATACTGTATTTTATACCATCTCATATGTATATACTGTATTTTATACCCTCTCATATGTATATACTGTATTTTATACCATCTCATATGTATATACTGTATTTTATACCATCTATTGCATCTTGTTTATGCCGCTCTGTCATTGCTCATCCATATATTTATATATTCTTATTCCATTCCTTTACTTAGATTTGTGTATATAAGGTAGTTGTTGTGGAATTGTTAGATTACTAGAATTTGCTGCACTGTCGGAACTAGAAGCATAAGCATTTCGCTACACTCGCAATAACATCTGCTAACCATGTGTATGTAACCAATAACATCTGCTAACCATGTGTATGTAACCAATAACATCTGCTAACCATGTGTATGTAACCAATAACATCTGCTAACCATGTGTATGTAACCAATAACATCTGCTAACCATGTGTATGTAACCAATAACATCTGCTAACCATGTGTATGTAACCAATAACATCTGCTAACCATGTGTATGTAACCAATAACATCTGCTAACCATGTGTATGTAACCAATAACATCTGCTAACCATGTGTATGTAACCAATCACATTTGATTTGATTTGATAACACCTTAAGACAGTCAATAATTCTAATCAAATTCTTGTAAAAACAAAACAACAACTTGTTTTAAATAGGCTAAGTCTCAATGGACAAAATGTCAGCCAGACAGCATTTCACAAAATATAGACTACTGGTCGCTGTCCATGGTGCTGAAATTGCATTTCACGATGATATACACGGTGTTGCAAGGCTGCCATTGAAATGTGCAAAAGTACTATCTCACAGCTCAATGAAACCTTCACTCTTGCGCAGACATTCAGAAACAAAACATACCAATAAACCACAGGATGTTTTTGAGTGAGAATTAAGATGACTTTCGAGTAGTAAGACATGTATAAAAGAAACAGATACCATTAATAAGGGTCTAGAAGCTTCTTATATACTGAGCTACAGGTTGTAAGGTTCTGTATTTATTTTCTTAGTCAACCTTGTGTTCTGTTTCTTTGTTTTCTTGAACGTAGCCGTGTCTTTCATTTTTGTTCATTGATTTCACCTGTGTTCGTTACTCACCTGGTCTCATCAGCTCCTTATTTAGTTCAGTTCATTCTGTTTGTGCCTTTTGAATCACCTGCCTGTTTGTCTACCTGTGTATGACCATTGCCGGCCTGTGACCATGTTTCCTCCCTTCTGCGAAGGCTGAAATAAACACCTGCCGTGCTCTGCGTGTGAATCTACACATTTTTCTCCCTGAGTATTCATTACACAGAGTGGCTAGGACAGGCAAGCCCCATACTATTGTGGAGGACTTCATTCTTCCTGCTGCCGTGGAAATAGCTGAGAGGAATAGCTGGAGGAAAAGGCCCAAAAACTATTCAGACAATGCCTTTATCAAACTTCACTGTTTCACGACGCATCAGTGACATGGCAGATCATGTTTTGTAACAATTATTGCTTCGCGTACAAGCCAGTATTTCTATGCGTTACAGCTGGATGAGTCAACAGACATGGCGAAGATGGCACAGCTCCTAGTATATGTCTGTTACGTTCATGGAGGGTAAATTAAGGAAGACAGCATCTTCTGCAAACCACTGGAAACCAGGACAACAGGAGAGGATATGTTTAAAGTATTGGACAGCTCTATGACATCAAATGGACTTTGATAGTCAAGATGTGTTGGTATCTGTAATGATGGCTCAAAGTCATGACAGGGAGACATAGTGGAGTGGTAATGCGCATGCAGCAGTTGCTCCCGATGCCACTTGAGTACACTGCAGCATCCACCGAGAGGCTCTTGCTGCCAAGGGAATGCCTGAAAGCTTTACAGACGTTTTGGACACAACAGTGAAAATGGTTAACTATGTTAAAGCAAGGCCCCTGAACTCTTGTGTATTTTATGTATTGTACAATGATATGGGCAGCGACCATGTAACTATTTTACCACATACAGTGTGCTGGTTGTCAAGGGGCAAAGTATTGTCACGTTCTTTTAAATTGAGAGACGAGCTTAAAGTTTTCTTTACTGATAATAAGTTTTACTTGTCTGACCGCTTGCTTGATGATGAGCTTCTCACACGTCTGGCCTATCTGGGTGATGTATTTTCTCGCCTGAATGATCTGAATCTATGATTACAGGGACCCTCCACAACTAAACTCAGCAAAACAATAAACGTTCTCTCACAGTCAACTGCGTTTATTTTCAGCAAACTTAACATGTGTAGAAATTTGTATGAACATAACAACATTCAACAACTGAGACATAAAGTGAAGAAGTTCCACAGACATGTGACTAACAGAAATGGAATAATGTGTCCCTGACCAAAATCAAAAGTAACAGTCAGTATCTGGTGTGGCCACCAGCTGCATTTAACTACTGCAGTGCATCTCCTCCTCATGGACTGCACCAGATTTGCCAGTTCTTGCTGTGAGATATTACCCCACTCTTCCACCAAGGCACCTGCAAGTTCCCAGACATTTCTGGGGAGAATGGCCCTAACCCTCATCCTCCGATCCAACAGGTCCCAGACGTGCTCAATGGGATTGACATCCGGGCTCTTCGCTGGCCATGCCAGAACACTGACATTCCTGTCTTGCAGGAAATCACACACAGAATGAGCAGTATGGCTGGTAGCATTGTCATGCTGGAGGGTCATGTCAGGAAGAGCCTGAAGGAAGGGTACCAGATGGGGGAGGAGGATGTTTTCCCTGTAATGCACAGCGCTGAGATTGCCTGCAATGACAACAATTGCCCTGGCCACATCTGCAGTCCTCATGCCTCCTTGCAGCATGCCTAAGGCATATTCACGCAGATGAGCAGGGACCCTGGGCATCTTTCTTTTGGTGTTTTTCAGAGTCATTAGAAAGGCCTCTTTAGTGTCCTACGTTTTCATAACTGTGACCTTAATTGCCTACCATCTATAAGCTGTTAGTGTCTTAACAACCGTTCCACAGGTGCATGTTCATTAATTGTTTATGGTTCACTGAACAAGAATGGGAAACAGTGTTTAAACCCTTTATAGTGAAGATATGTGAAGTTATTTGGATTTTTACGAATTATCTTTGAAAGACAGGGTCCTGAGAAAGGGACTTCTTTTTTTTTTACTGAGTTTATATTCAATGTGTGGGACAAAATTGAGGCTATGATTAAGAAGTTGGAGCTCTTCTCTCTTCTTTGTGAGAGTGGATTCTTAGCCCTCACTAGCATGAAAACTAAATACAGGCACAGACTGTGTGTGGAAGATGATTTAAGACTGAGACTCTCTCCAATACAATCCAACATTGCATAAGTATGTGCATCCTTTCAAGCACACCATTCTCATTAACCTGTGGTGAGTTATTCGCAATTTTTGATTAACAAATAAGGTTTTATATGTCAGATGGTTAAATAAAGAGCTAAATTATTGATTATTATTATTTGTACCCTGGTGTAACGGGGTGAGTGACTGGTTGCCGGGAAGTCAAGCGCAGGAGAGCAGAGATGGGTGATAACAGGAGAACTTTAATATACACCCTGGTCCAAAGGCACAGGCGAGGCAGCACAAAGCACAACCACGGTAACATGAACTGGATTAAACAAAACAAACTAACCTAGGTTTGAAACAAACCTAGCGCAAGCCAGCCTGTAGCGTAAACACCCTACACAAAGAACAATTCCACACACCGACATGGGGGAAACAGAGGGTAATATACATTTAGTCTGATGAGGGAATGTGAACCAGGTGTGCGGGAAAACAAGACAAAACAAATGGAAAATGAAAGGTGGAGCGGCGATGGCTAGAAGACTGGTGACGTCGAATGCCGAACGCCGCCCGAACAAGGAGAGGGACCGACTTCGGCGGAAGTTGTGACACCCGGTCCTATTAGAGCTCTTTGTCACTTCCCACAAGCCAGATTGTGACAAAAACTCACACTCATTCTGTAACGGCCGTTGTTGGTGGAAGAAGGTGAGGACCAATGCGCAGCGTGGTAAGTGTCCATATTGATAATCTATTATCACGAGAACACTAAACAAAATAACAAAGGAGAATGAAAGAAACGAAACAGTCCTGTCAGGTGTAGACACAAAACAGAAAACAATCACCCACAACTCAAGGGTGAAAAACAGGCTACCTAAGTATGGTTCTCAATCAGGGACAACGATTGACAGCTGCCTCTGATTAAGAACCATACCAGGCCAAACACAGAAATACCTAATCATAGAAAAACTAACATAGACAACCCACCCAACTCACGCCCTGACCATACTAAAACAAAGACATATCAAAAGAACTAAGGTCAGAACTGACACATTCTTATGTTTAATAAATGTATCATATGTGTGGCAGGTTTACAATGATGTCAAAAAAACAACATTTGAGAGTGCGCTGACCCTGGTGCTAGAGGTGGTAGGCAGCTGGAGGTTGAATGTTTGAAGGGGTACGGGACTATAAAAAGTTTGGTAACAACTGCTCTAGTTAACATGCAAACAGCCTAACCAGATCTGCTACGGCGAGTAAAATGGTCAGAGTGAGGTGTTCTCTCATTTGTATCTGGAAGTAGTTAGCAAGCTAGCCAACTTCAGCTAGTTAGCTTGGGAGCTTGCCTGCCATTGTGATGAATGCTGGGATCACCCTGTGGTTCAGGAAAGGCACTACTCCCAATATAAGTGAACCACAAATCAATGTAGTTCTCATCATATTTGCGCCTCTTCGATGGTCCAACGTCCCCGTCTGTTGTTCGGTGCTTTCCCGGGCAGTAGCTCGTTGGCTGCATCAGATTCACAACTGTAAGTGTCCATGCTAGCTTGGCTAACAACAAATGTAGAATTACCGATACTAGCATTGGATGTGTCACGCCATGATCTGTTTCACCTGTCTTGGTGATCCACCCATCTCACCCATCTCCAGGTGTCTCCTGTTTTTCCCATTAGTCCCCAGTGTATTTATCCCTGTGTTTCCTGTCTCTCTGTGCCAGTTTGTCTTGTTTTGCCATGTCAACCAGCGGTTCTCCTAGCTCCTATTATTTCCCAGGCTCTGTTTTTTCCTAGCCCTCCTGATTTTGACCCTTGCCTGTCCCGACGCCGAATCCGCCTGCC
Source organism: Oncorhynchus gorbuscha (assembly GCF_021184085.1). Taxonomy (NCBI): domain Eukaryota; kingdom Metazoa; phylum Chordata; class Actinopteri; order Salmoniformes; family Salmonidae; genus Oncorhynchus; species Oncorhynchus gorbuscha. The sequence goes on along the minus strand of NW_025745366.1, from coordinate 37,263 downwards.
TGACCACTCTGCCTGTTCTGACCTCGAGCCTGCCTATCCCCTGGTACTGTTTGGACTCTGAGCTGGTTTATGAACTCTCGCCTGTCTTGACCTTGAGCCCGCCTATCCCCTGGCACTGTTTGGACTCTGAGCTGGTTTATGAACTCTCACCTGCCCTGACCTCGAGCCTGCCTATCCCCTGGTACTGTTTGGACTCTGACCTGGTTTATGAACTCTCGCCTGTCTTGACCTTGAGCCCACCTATCCCCTGGTACTGTTTGGACTCTGACCTGGTTTATGAACCCTCGCCTGTCCTGACCTCGAGCCTGCCTATCCCCTGGTACTGTTTGGACTCTGACCTGGTTTATGAACTCTCACCTGCCCTGACCTCGAGCCTGCCTATCCCTGGTACTGTTTGGACTCTGAGCTGGTTTATGAACTCTCACCTGCCCTGACCTCGAGCCTGCCTATCCCTGGTACTGTTTGGACTCTGAGCTGGTTTATGAACTCTCACCTGCCCTGACCTCGAGCCTGCCTATCCCCTGGTACTGTTTGGACTCTGAGCTGGTTTATGAACTCTCACCTGCCCTGACCTCGAGCCTGCCTATCGCCTGGTACTGTTTGGACTCTGAGCGGGTTTATGAACTCTCGCCTGTCCCCGACCTGCCTTTTGTCTACCCCTATTGGTGTAATAAATATCGAAGCTCAACCATCTGCCTCCGGTGTCTGCGTTTGGGTCTCGCCTTGTGCCCTTACAGGATGTGCTCGTGGAAGCAGAACAACTTGTGTCGTGTGCAGGTGCAGTCCGGCTGGTAGTAGCAGTACTACCAGTAGAGCTGGTATGTGTCTCTATGGACACCTTTTTGAGTTTGGCTACATATGGACCATTAATGGAATTCCCGCAAGAGAATAACGGTCAATGTGATTGGATGTTAATTATTTGACTAGGCCTCCTGAATTTGGCATTGTGTTGTTATTTCACGGAACACCAGAGGGTTTCATTTTATTTTTGGCAGTGAAACCAGGCTACTCATGCGAGAAAAAACCTCAACCAAATGTATATCCCCGTTGGAAAATATAAATGGACTGTTTGAAAATGTGAAGACATTTTATTTTTTATTGTTTTATATGTGAATCGCATTTTGATTTGGTGTACCCCCGATGGCTAGGCGTAACCCAGTTCGGTAATACCTGATCTAGAGCATTAGTGACTAACTGCTGCAGTTAAAATGGTATTACTTTTTGTCAAAGTTTACCAACAACAGTCAGATTCAGCAGAGGTTGTGCTTTTGTAAATGCATCAGTTATTCTGTGGCACACAGACGAGTAGGTAGACAATCGGAGTAGATAGACAGATTGAATTTAGGAAGATTGAATTTAGGAAGATATATGCTGACTGGAAAACAGTCGTTCAAGTTCAGCATAGCTAGCCAGCAAGGCGATTCAGTAACTCCAAGTCAATCACACTTCTGTGAAATCAAACTGTCCACTTAGGAAGCAACACTGAGTGACAACAAATTTCACATGTTGTTGTGCAAATGGAATAGACAACAGGTGGAAATTATAGGCAATTAGCAAGACACCCCCAATAAAGGAGTGGTTCTGCAGGTGGTGACCACAGACCACTTCTCAGTTCCTATGCTTCCTTGCTGATGTTTTGGTCACTTTTGAATGCTGGCGGTTCTTTCCCTCTAGTGGTAGCAGGAGACGGAGTCTACAACCCACACAAGTGGCTCAGGTAGTGCAGCTCATCCAGGATGGCACATCAATGCGAGCTGCGGCAAGAAGGTTTGCTGTGTCTGTCAGCGTAGTGTCCAGAGCATGGAGGCGCTACCAGGAGACAGGCCAGTACATCAGGAGACGTGGAGGAGGCCGTAGGAGGGCAACAACTCAGCAGCAGGACTGCCTTCCTTGCCTTTGTGCAAGGAGGAGCAGGAGGAGCACTGCCAGAGCCCTGCAAAATGACCTCCAGCAGGCCACAAATGTGCATGTGTCTGCTCAAACGGTCAGAAACAGACTCAATGAGGGTGGTATGAGGGCCCGACGTCCACAGGTGGGGGTTGCGCTTACAGCCCAACACCGTGCAGGATGTTTGGCATTTGCCAGAGAACACCAAGATTGGCAAATTCGCCAATGGCGCCCTGTGCTCTTCACAGATGAAGGCAGGTTCACACTGAGCACGTGACAGACGTGACAGAGTCTGGAGACGCCGTGGAGAACGTTCTGCTGCCTGTAACATCCTCCAGCATGACCGGTTTGGTGGTGGGTCAGTCATGGTGTGGGGTGGCTTTTCTTTGGGGGGCCGCACAGCCCTCCATGTGCTCGCCAGAGGTAGCCTGACTGCCATTAGGTACCGAGATGAGATCCTCAGACCCCCTGTGAGACCATATTCTGGTGTGGTTGGCCCTGGGTCCCTCCTAATGCAAAACAATGCTAGACCTCATGTGGCTAGAGTGTGTCAGCAGTTCCTGCAAGAGGAAGGCATTGATGCTATGGACTGGCCTGCCCGTTTCCCAGACCTGAATCCAATTGAGCACATCTGGGACATCATGTCTTGCTCCATCCACCAACGCCACGTTGCACCACAGACTGTCCAGGAGTTGGCGGATGCTTTAGTCCAGGTCTGGGAGGAGATCCCTCAGGAGACCATCCGCCACCTCATCAAGAGCATGCCCAGGCGTTGTAGGAACGTCATACAGGCACGTGGAGGCCACACACACTACTGAGCCTCATTTTTACTTGTTTTAAGGACATTACATCAAAGTTGGATCAGCCTGTAGTGTGGTTTTCCACTTTAATTTTGAGTGTGACTCCAAATCCAGATCTCCATGGGTTGATAAATTTGATTTCCATTGATAATTTTTGTGTGATTTTGTTGTCAGCACATTCAACTATGTAAAGAAAAAAAGTATTTAATAAGAATATTTCATTCATTCAGATCTCAGATGTGTTATTTTAGTGTTCCCTTTATTTTTGTTGAGCAGTGTATATTAGCATTGCAATGAACTGCATCCATCTATTCTGCCAACAATATTTTATTGTTCGTCATGAATTTTGAGTCAGATAGAACCTTGTCACATTGAACTGGGAATTTTATATTTTTCTACTGGTATTATGATTATCGGTAAACACAGTCAATTCCACTTTAAATGTAATCAAATTCAAATCAAATCCAATTTGAGAGAATCCCCTGGTCTTCTGTGTTACGATATGTCTCCAAGCCAATAGATGGCGCTGCTGTTATGTGTATCTGAGTGTGATACTATGTAGTACTAGCGAGCCAAGTTAGACGTTACTTACTATGCACTGAATGGAGCTGTATGCACGCTGCCGAGTGATGCTGAAGTAAAGACATTCTATCAACATTACCTTGGTCTTGTACAGAACAATCGGCACACAAAACATTCTGAAGTTCTTTCAGCAGGCCCTTTAGGTCCAGATTGCGGGCCCGACAGTTTTCTATAGGCCTACTTAGTATTGCCAACACAGACAGTCTTTCCTGAGACATTGTGCATTAAATGTCCCTTGTGCTGCACATAACTTAAACTTGGTCTTGAACGATGTATGCCAAAATATACCAGAAAATAATGAACTGTTCATATTGCAACTCAAAACGCCGGTTCACCACCAACCAGCATGAACGGAAAAAAAAGAAGCTTTTTTTTATTGTTTGAGCCCTCAGCAACTGTTGTCCACTAAAGACAATAATCAGTTTACATCTGCCAATGAATTGTCTGTCCAGTATCCAGACAACCTGTCTCCAGAGCTTCCTTTAACATACAGTTAATCTCTTTCCGTAACGCGTTGAGGCCGGGGATTAAGGAGAATGAGAGGCTCAATTAAAAATGTTGCAGAGTTGCTGTATTTGAAGCACCACTCCCTTCTTCCCAGTTTCCCTGGTGTTGCTACGGCAATCAAGCTGTTTTGAACAACCCATGTAACTGTTACTTCTTCCGAGAGATTTTTTCTAAACTAAAACTCTTAAAGAACGAGGCCTACCGAAGAAGCATTAGGCTCTCCGCCTGATATGCGCTTTTGAACACCTGAGTAAACTCCACTCATTGCACTGGCGCTGTCGTAGCCTATACGACATCTGTTCACCGATAATCCCCTTACTTTCAATCAGTTCAATTATTATTATTTTTCTTCAGGTTTGAGGTACTTTGATCAGTCACATTCTTGAAGCTCAACACTTATCTCTCTAGTACATATGAATATTGAAAAAGGTTTCTGAATGACTTTTAGAAGGGTAACTGCCAAGATGACATTCCATTTAAAGACATCGACGAACTGCGCATGGGTTTAGAAGAGCTCCGGGGCCTTGCGGGGAATGTGAGGGTGTTCTGGTATGCTAGTGACAGGCACCGTAATTGCTCCCCGTGGGCATATATAATATTAGACCTAAAACAATGTAGACTAGGCACATCCAAACTTTTCACGGGAGCTGGAAAAATATCCAATATTAAGAGAAGGGGGGGGTGTCCACCCACTAGTACTGCTCCCAAATAGCCTATTACAGTATATACAGTAGGTATATCCTGAGATGCAGTGCATTAGACCACTGCGCCACTTGAGAGCCCCTACTTGCGCCTCCTTAATGCCGAAAATAAAAGTGTCTCAGAGTAGGAGTGCTGATCTAGGATCAGTTTTTTATTTTGGATCGAGATGAATATCAATATATGGACTGGGAGAACTTGAACCTATGGTCAGCCCTCCTACTCTGAAACCCTTTTTCCCAGGCCCAAGTTTGTTGCATTTTAGGTTTCTGCTGCTTTTGAATTTGTTAAAATTCTATGGTCTAATATAACATCTCTGGTGTCAAATATAACATCTCTGTGGTCTAATATAACATATCTGGTGTCTAATATAACATCTCTGTGGTATAATATAACATCTCTGTGGTCTAATATAACATCTCTGTGGTCTAATATAACATCTCTGTGGTCTAATATAACATCTCTATGGTCTAATATAACATCTCTATGGTCTAATATAACATCTCTGTGGTCTAATATAACATCTCTGTGGTCTAATATAACATCTCTATGGTCAAGCTTGGAGACTTTTTCACCATCTTGCCTTTCTATAAACAATGAGCAATAGTAACCTAAGGTACAGGATAATACAGAAATCCGTTCCTGCACTAATGGTGCTGATACCTATTGTAATGGCCATTATTCTAGACGGCATTGGGCCTCTATGAGGCTTAGAAAATGCACAGAAGAGAACTTTAATTAGAATCATTAGTCAACTATCAGTCAACTATCAGTCAACTATTGCACTTTTATCTAACAGTGTTTCTGAACTCGGTTAGCATGGATAATGGATATTTAATTACAAAAGTATTTAGCAATCTATATGATTTTTTTTATATACAACGGTAATTGTATTTTCTAAATAAATATTTTAGTGTGTTGCAATTCCATCTAGCCCATATCAACTGTATTTTATGGGTTAATGGAAGCAGACCTCTTTATATGTGAGGCTGCAGTACTGTTCACATCCACAAAGTGGCAGTAGATACCAACAAAAAAACTCCTCAACAAAGCTTTAAGATTGCATTGTATCCTCTCAATTGTATCCTCTAATTTTTCCTTTCTCTTCCATTGTCTTTGTGCATAGACTTATATGTGCAAAGCATCCCTGTCGTTCAGCTTAACAGAGTCCTAAGCCATTAATTCTTTAAATCATGAAGTACCGCCAATTAATGTCTTCCTACATTCCAAGAAGCCAAGCTATGACCTCTTTCGTTAGCATACCTCATGTTGCAAGACTGTGTTTGATTAAATATAATATATACTTTCTTTAGTCCTTATGATATACATTTTTGTCTTCTGTTCTTCTTTATTGCCCAGCCCCTCTGATCTGCATTCACACACATACACACATTAACGGTGTTATTTGTTATTTGTTTTTGTTGTCTCTTACTTTTCTTTTAGGTATTTTTATTAGAACATCATTGTTCTTAAGGCTAGGCATCCCGCTAGCGGGACAACTCCCGGTGAAACTGGAGGGCACGCAATTCAAATAAATCATCGTAACAATTATAGATATTAAACATTTAGGTACATACAAGTGTCTGATATCAGTTCAAAGCTTAAATTCTTGTTAATCTACCTGCACTGTCCAATTTACAGCAGGCTTTACAGCGAAAGCATGCCATGCGATTGTTTGAGGACGGCTCCCCACATCAACATATTTTTCCACCGGCACAGGCTTCATAAATTCACAAATAGTGATTAAATATTCACTTACTTTTCCTTTCTTTCTTCCTCTGATTTGTCATCCAAAGGGTCCCAGCTACAACATGTAGTGTCGTTTTGTTAGATAAAATCCTTCTTTATATCCAAAAAGTCTGTTGAGTTGAGTAATCCACTCATTCAATTTGCCAAGATAGCAATCCGAAAATCTACCCCTAAACTTTGTTTCAACAAGTCAAAATATATATCTATTTAATCCTCAGATTCCCTAAAATGTAATCAAACTATAATATTTCACACAGAAAGAAGTATGTTCAATAGGAAAGCAATATAAGCAGGTGTGTGTCCTCTTCAAAGCACGCACATACACAAATTTCCAAGTCTGTGTCCCTGTAGTAAAACTCATATTTCTTACTCGTTTTGGAAGAAACAAGCCTGAAACCTTGAACATAGAGTGCTGACACCCAGTGGAAGCCATAGGAATTGCATACTGGGAACTAAATTGAAATATTTCCCCCCTGTTTTCCATTGAAAAAGCATGGGCTCTCAAAAATAAAATAACAATTCTGTTTGGTTTTTCTTTGGATTTTCTCCCACCATATCCATTGTGTTATAGTCTCATACATGATTTTAACATTTGCACAAACTCCAGCATGTTTTCTTTCCAATGTACCAATTATGTGCATATCCTGGCTTCAGGGCCTGAGCAACAGGCAGTTTACTTTGGGCACGTCAGTCAGGCGGAAATTGAGAAAAATAGACCATAGCCTGTTAAGGGCTTGTAAGTAAGCATTTCACTGTTGTATTCGGCGCATGTGACAAATAACATTTGATTTGATTAGGTTGAAAGGGCTGGAAGCAGAGGTTGAAAGGGCTGGAGCAGAGGACAGCAGCGCCCATTGAGGAGTTTAGAAATTAAGATATTTTTTAAAAAGCTTTATCTACGTCAAACCGCAATTTACCCAATGTCACGCCCTGACCTTAGAGCGACATTTTATTTCTCTATTCTGTTAGGTCAGGGTGTGATTTGGGTGGGCATTCTATGTTTTCTATTACTTTGTTTTTGGCCGAGTGTGGTTCCCAATCACTCACACACTCCTTCAACCTTCAATTCACTCACACACTCACACACTCACACACTCCTTCAACCTTCAATTCACTCACACACTCACACACTCACACACACCTTCAACCTTCAATTCACTCACACACTCACAAATTCCTTCAACCTTCAATTCACTCACACACTCCTTCAACCTTCAATTCACTCACACACTCCTTCAACCTTCAATTCACTCACACATTCTCCTTCAACCTTCAATTCACTCACACACTCCTCCAACCTTCAATTCACTCACACACTCACACACTCACACACTCCTTCGACCTTCAATTCACTCACACACTCACACACTCCTTCAACCTTCAATTCACTCACACACTCCTTCAACCTTCAATTCACTCACACACTCCTTAAACCTTCAATTAACTCACACACTCCTTCAACCTTCAATTCACTCACACACTCACACACTCCTTCAACCTTCAATTCACTCACACACTCACACACTCCTTCAACCTTCAATTCACTCACACACTCACACACTCCTTCAACCTTCAATTCACTCACACACTCACACACTCCTTCAACCTTCAATTCACTCACACACTCCTTCAACCTTCAATTCACTCACACACTCCTTCAACCTTCAATTCACTCACACACTCACACACTCACACAGTCCTTCAACCTTCAATTCACTCACACACTCCTTCAACCTTCAATTCACTCACACACTCACACACTCCTTCAACCTTCAATTCACTCACACACTCACACACTCCTTCAACCTTCAATTCACTCACACACTCACACACTCCTTCAACCTTCAATTCACTCACACACTCCTTCAACCTTCAATTCACTCACACACTCCTTCAACCTTCAATTCACTCACACACTCACACACTCACACAGTCCTTCAACCTTCAATTCACTCACACACTCCTTCAACCTTCAATTCACTCACACACTCCTTCAACCTTCAATTCACTCACACACTTACACACTCCTTCAACCTTCAATTCACTCACACACTCCTTCAACCTTCAATTCACTCACACACTCACACACTCCTTCAACCTTCAATTCACTCACACACTCACACACACCTTCAAACTTCAATTCACTCACACACACACACATTCCTTCAACCTTCAATTCACTCACACACTCCTTCAACCTTCAATTCATTCACACACTCCTTCAACCTTCAATTCACTCATACACTCCTTCAACCTTCAATTCACTCACACACTCGCACGCACGCACACACAATCACACACACACATACATTCATACAGACTCACATCTTTACTCATACACAAATCCTCATGGTGACGCTCCTAAAGCTTTTTGGGCGACCGCAGCAGACAGATTTCACCACGCATTTGTTTTTCCCCCCATCTTTTCTCTCTCTCTCTCTCTCTCTCTCTCTCTCTCTCTCTCTCTCTCTCTCTCTCTCTCTCTCTCTCTCTCTCTCTCTCTCTCTCTCTCTCTCTCTCTCTCTCTCTCTCTCTCTCTCTCTCTCTCTCTCTCTCTCTCTCTCTCTCTCTCTCTCTCTCTCTCTCTCTCTCTCTCTCTCTCTCTCTCTCTCTCTCTCTCTCTCTCTCTCTCTCTCTCTCTCTCTGTCTCTCTCTCTCTGTCTCTCTCTCTCTCTCTCTCTCTCTCTCTCTCTCTCTCTCTCTCTCTCTCTCTCTCTCTCTCTCTCTCTCTCTCTCTCTCTCTGTCTCTCTCTCTCTCTCTGTCTCTCTCTCTCTCTCTGTCTCTCTCTCTCTCTCTCTCTCTCTCTCTCTCTGTCTCTCTCTCTCTCTCTCTCTCTCTCTCTCTCTCTCTGTCTCTCTCTCTCTGTCTCTCTCTCTCTCTCTCTCTCTCTCTCTCTCTCTCTCTCTCTCTCTCTCTCTCTGTCTCTCTCTCTCTCTCTCTGTCTCTCTCTCTCTCTCTCTCTCTCTCTCTCTCTCTCTCTCTCTCTCTCTCTCTGTCTCTCTCTCTCTCTCTCTCTCTCTCTCTCTCTCTCTCTCTCTCTCTGTCTCTCTCTCTCTCTCTGTCTCTCTCTCTCTCTCTCTCTCTCTCTCTCTCTCTCTCTCTCTCTCTCTCTCTCTGTCTCTCTCTCTCTCTCTGTCTCTCTCTCTCTCTCTCTCTCTCTCTCTCTCTCTCTCTCTCTCTCTCTCTCTCTCTCTCTCTCTCTCTCTCTCTCTCTCTCTGTCTCTCTCTCTCTCTCTCTCTCTCTCTCTCTCTCTCTCTCTCTCTCTCTCTCTCTCTCTCTCTCTCTCTCTCTCTCTCTCTCTCTCTCTCTCTCTCTCTCTCTCTCTCTCTCTCTCTCTCTCTCTCTTTGTGTGCCACTTCCTGACACCTGTGTGTAGGTGTGGGTCCAACCAGGGTGCAGGTGCACGCTCTCTGGGTTTATTTTAGTATTGGGGCAGATATTTTTGCATGTGTCTGCATGTAGCTGTGTCTCTATGTGAAGCGTATGAACTCTGCCTGCTCAGAGAGATATGTGGTTCAGAGAGATATGTGGTTGGGCCAGCTACCTGTTTGTTAGTGCCTGTGCCTGCCTGGCAGATACACTTTGCTTGACTACACACAGTGATAAAGAGTAGAGTGATTTAATCACTAAATAGTATTTATTTTTGTTTCTATACGCAATGAAGGTGTCTCAATGAGACCACAAGTTTACTGGTAAGAGTTAGCATTAGCATGCTAACACAGACTGTTGATGGTTTTCCACACTGTCAGTCACATTTTATCGGAGCCTTCTTGAGGGTTCAGAGGTCATTATTGGCTGTGTCTCCACACCATTGAAAATGTATATGCTACTAAATTTTTATTCTAGTCAGGAATAAGCCAATAAGTTGACTGGTGATATGAAGGCAGACTAATAGAGCCAAACTGTCCAGGTGCAAATCTCTCTCTCTCTCTGTCTGTCTCTCCGTCTCTCTCTGTCTCTCTCTGTGTCTCTCTGTCTCTCTCTCTCTCTGTCTCTCTGTCTGTCTCTGTCTTTCTCTCAGTGTCTCTCTCTGTCTCTCTGGGTCTCTCTCTCTCTCTCTCTCTCTCTCTCTCTCTCTCTCTCTCTCTCTCTCTCTCTCTCTGTCTCTCTCTCTCTCTGTCTATGTATCTATCTGTTCCTCTCTCTCTCTGTCTCTCTCTCTCTGTCTCTCTCTGTCAGTCTCTCTCTGTCTCCCTCTCTCTGTCTCCCTCTCTGTCTCTCTCTCTGTGTCTCTCCCTGTCTGTCTCTCTGTCTCTCTGTCTGTCTCTCTCTGTGTCTTTCTGTCTCTCTCTCTGTCTCTCTTTCTGTCTCTCTCTCTGTCTCTCGCTGTCTCTCGCTGTCTCTCTCTCTCTCTCTCTCTCTGTCTCTCCCTGTCTACCTCTCTGTCACTCTGTCTGTCTGTCTGTCTGTCTGTCTGTCTGTCTGTCTGTCTGTCTGTCTGTCTGTCTGTCTGTCTGTCTGTCTGTCTGTCTGTCTGTCTGTCTGTCTCTCTCTCTCTCTCTCTCTCTCTCTCTCTCTCTCTGTGTCTTTCTGTCTCTGTCTCTCTGTCTCTCTCTCTCTCTCTCTCTCTCTCTCTCTGTCTCTCCCTGTCACTCTCTCTCTCTCTCTCTCTCACTCACTCACTCACTCACTCACTCACTCACTCACTCACTCACTCACTCACTCACTCACTCACTCACACACAGTTGGGAGATGAAGACACTCAGCAGTTATTTTGGGGTTTCCTGTCTCTGTATGGTGCCGGCTCACAGGTGCAGGGTGTCAGAGATTTGGGGCTCCAGCCAGGCCTGGAGGAGCACATGCCACTGCCCCTCGAGACCATGTGTGTGTGTGTGTGTGTGTGTGTGTGTGTGTGTGTGTGTGTGTGTGTGTGTGTGTGTGTGTGTGTGTGTGTGTGTGTGTGTGTGTGTGTGTGTGTGTGTGTGTGTGTGTGTGTGTGTGTGTGTGTGTGTGTGTGAGTGTGTGTCTATGTGTAAATGTTGTAGTGCTATCACCAAGAGTTCAGAGGTCAACTGTCCCAAAAAAGGAAGCAGCTTGTAAAAGGCACCAGGGAGGTCTACCAGCACCAGGCCTGTCTCCTCCCTCACCACCGGGCAGCAGATGCGTGGTCCCAGACAACGGTGCTCTTCTTGGGGCAACACAGAGGGCCCGCTGTGCTCTAGAGCTCCAGAGTGGTGACGCTCCGACTAAGACCTGACGCGCTGGACAAACGGGGAGGGGACGCAAAACACATCTGGCATCCACACACACACACACACATACACGCACGCACGCACGCACGCGCACACACACACGCGCACACACACCCACACACACACACATACACGCACGCACGCGCACACACACACACACACGCACACACACACACGCACATGCACACACAAATACACAACACATGTACTCAGTCACACATACATACACACTTACGCACACTGTCACACAAACACACATGCCCTCTCTCACACATAGAAACACACTGGTGCACACACACACACATACAAGCATACACGCACACTCATATACAAACACACACTCCAAGGCTACCTCTGACTACCTCTTAAAACAGGATACAGTTAAAAAAAGTGCTGATGAGAGGAGCAGAGCAGCTAGTGTGTGTGTGTGTGTGTGTGTGTGTGTGTGTGTGTGTGTGTGTGTGTGTGTGTGTGTGTGTGTGTGTGTGTGTGTGTGTGTGTGTGTGTGTGTGTGTGTGTGTGTGTGTGTGTGTGTGTGTGTGTGTGTGTGTGTGTGTGTGTGTGTGTGTGTGTGTGTGGCCAGCTGGGTGCTCAGTGTGTGTATTAATGGCTCCATGCCTACCATGGCACTACTAATCAGATGGAAAAGCATAACAGCCTCAGAAGAATACCTGCTATTTATAAGCGGCTAATGATAATGGTGTCTGCTGCCGCCTGAGGACGGTCAGGATGATAAAGCCAACTGAGGAGGGTCAGGATGATAAAGCCAACTGAGGAGGGTCAGGATGATAAAGCCAACTGAGGAGGGTCAGGATGATAAAGCCAACTGAGGAGGGTCAGGATGATAAAGCCAACTGAGGAGGGTCAGGATGATAAAGCCAACTGAGGAGGGTCAGGATGATAAAGCCAACTGAGGAGGGTCAAGATGATAAAGCCAACTGAGGAGGGTCAGGATGATAAAGCCAACTGAGGAGGGTCAAGATGATAAAGCCAACTGAGGAGGGTCAAGATGATAAAGCCAACTGAGGAGGGTCAAGATGATAAAGCCAACTGAGGAGGGTCAGGATGATAAAGCCAACTGAGGAGGGTCAAGATGATAAAGCCAACTGAGGAGGGTCAAGATGATAAAGCCAACTGAGGAGGGTCAAGATGATAAAGCCAACTGAGGAGGGTCAAGATGATAAAGCCAACTGAGGAGGGTCAGGATGATAGAGGAGGATGGAGAGGAGGATCTGATGGTTCACAGTATCTATCGGCTGCCTTCGATACTGTGAACCATCAGATCCTCCTCTCCACCCTCTCCGAGTTGGGCATCTCCGGCGCGGCCCACGCTTGGATTGCGTCCTACCTGACAGGTCGCTCCCACCAGGTGGCGTGGCGAGAATCTGTCTCCTCACCACGCGCTCTCACCACTGGTGTCCCCCAGGGCTCTGTTCTAGGCCCTCTCCTATTCTCGCTATACACCAAGTCACTTGGCTCTGTCATAACCTCACATGGTCTCTCCTATCATTGCTATGCAGACGACACACAACTAATCTTCTCCTTTCCCCCTTCTGATGACCAGGTGGCGAATCGCATCTCTGCATGTCTGGCAGACATATCAGTGTGGATGACGGATCACCACCCCCCTTCCCGGGGAAGGACTGCCCGTTCCATGATCTCGCCATCACGGTTGACAACTCCATTGTGTCCTCCTCCCAGAGCGCTAAGAACCTTGGTGTGATCCTGGACAACACCCTGTCATTCTCAACCAACATCAAGGCGGTGGCCCGTTCCTGTAGGTTCATGCTCTACAACATCCGCAGAGTACGACCCTGCCTCACACAGGAAGCGGCGCAGGTCCTAATCCAGGCACTTGTCATCTCCCGTCTGGATTACTGCAACTCGCTGTTGGCTGGGCTCCCTGCCTTTGCCATTAAACCCCTTCAACTCATCCAGAACGCCGCAGCCCGTCTGGTGTTCAACCTTCCCAAGTTCTCTCACGTCACCCCGCTCCTCCGTTCTCTCCACTGGCTTCCAGTTGAAGCTCGCATCCGCTACAAGACCATGGTGCTTGCCTACGGAGCTGTGAGGGGAACGGCACCTCAGTACCTCCAGGCTCTGATCAGGCCCTACACCCAAACAAGGGCACTGCGTTCATCCACATCTGGCCTGCTCGCCTCCCTACCACTGAGGAAGTACAGCTCCCGCTCAGCCCAGTCAAAACTGTTCGCTGCTCTGGCCCCCAATGGTGGAACAAACTCCCTCACGACGCCAGGACAGCGGAGTCAATCACCACCTTCCGGAGACACCTGAAACCCCACCTCTTTAAGGAATACCTAGGATAGGTTAAGTATTCCCTCTCCCCCCCCCTTTAAGATTTAGATGCACTATTGTAAAGTGACTGTTCCACAGGATGTCATAAGGTGAATGCACCAATTTGTAAGTCGCTCTGGATAAGAGCGTCTGCTAAATGACTTAAATGTAAATGTATAAAGCCAACCGAGGAGGGTCAAGATGATAAAGCCAACTGAGGTGGGTCAAGATGATAAAGCTCAAGCTTTGTGAGATGCACATATCACAGTTTTTTTTATGTCACTTTCCAAATCTGTACATAGTGTCACTGACTGATGAAAATCTTGTAAGGAATGTTCCCTGAAGCGAGTGTGCGGGTGCACCAGTAGCTGGAGCCTCACAGATCACCAGAAGAAATATCAGCCCACTCTTCACTCAACTTTCTAGAGTTTTTCCTGTTAACACTATCAACGGTTCCCTTTACTCTGACAATTGTGATCGACTCAATACAATATTAGCCACAAAATCAAACAAACTATGCAAGAGATTTTGTTGTAGGCGCAACCCATCGGAGTTGGGTTCTATTGCATAAGACCCAGCCAGTGATCTACACAGACCAGTCCGGCATAACCAATCAGAGCTGCAGTAGGCATATACTCAAATAGACCATTGCCATATATGATTCTGTGTCAGCGATTGGGTGCAGAGATGTAGTGGAGTCAGGAGCAGGACACAGGTATGAGCAACACAACTGAGTTTACTCACAAAAATTCAAGCAATATTCCCAAATAGGAAAATACATACAAACTAACACCTACAACAACCATTAAGACACCAACAATCACGGACGGAACAGAAATGTATGCCAGAGGGTTAAATAAGGAACATGATATGGGGATTGAAAACAGGTGTAACACAGACAAAACAAAACGAAAATGAAACATGGATCGGTGGTGACTAGAAAGCCGGTGACTTCGGCAGAAGTCGTGACAATCTGTGCCATTCACTTTGAACTGGACTGTGTTTACAGCATGAGCAGTTGTGAGTAGATGCGCTTGTTTTGACATCAAAGTGAGAGCTGCATATAGCAACGTGTGCACATTTAGTTAATATCCTTTGCTAGTTAGTGAGTTATTATCCCAGTTATAGATCATTTGCAGTCAGCAGTGGGGGAGTGATTGCTTCATACAAGATAACAAAATGTGTACATTTCCAGACATCTTTGAAAAGCGAGTCAGGTAAAGAGGTTTTTTTTTTGTGATAATGGGACAGTGTTGTGTTTTGAAACAGGCTTGAATAAAGTAGCCAATAGGAATAGGGTAGCGTAGTTTGTCTGATTCTCTGTAATAATGGTATGGGAATAATAATAGATTTTATTTTGTAAAGTGGTTTCTGGCATCAAACAACACAACACCATGTTCAGTCACCTCCGTGTCTGAAGGACGAGTGGATAAACAGGTTAAAGGTCAAGCCCTGTATGTTTTTCTTTTCAAAAGTCTGATGGAATGTAGGCCTACATTGAACACCACACCTTGGCTGTTACTGTAGGCTGAATGATAGAACAGCTGTTTCCATGTTAACATGTTATGGGATGCATTTTCTACATTGTTTTTGATGGTAGGCCACTGTAAGTAGGACTACATTATGATCAAATAGCCATTGTACCCTAGTTGACCACAGGTAAAACTGTTTACTTAAAGTCACTCTCAGAACATTTCAAGACGCGAGATAACAGGTTCACCCGACAGCGTTTAGGGAAGTTGTGAAGACTGCATTTTTTAGCTTATGTCTTCACACACTTGTTAATTTATGTATGTATATATATTGTTAAAATATATATATTTTATATAAACAAATTAAATCATTTCTGCACAATAACATCATATACATTAACATAACAAACTGATTTCATGCAGTCACACAGTAATTCATAATGCAGGAATTGTATTTTCATGACGTACTGTATGTTCTGACATGGAACGTTACCATGTTCATTTTAGTATGAGAGGACATCAGTTGACGACCTTTGCCTCTGAACGACAGTGAGAATTTAGACCGCACCAGTTTACCTTGTCTTTACTGTCGTAGTAAAGTTACCTTGTCTTTACTGTCGTAGTAAAGTTACCGCTTTCATTCAATTCAAATAACTTTATTGAGTTGTGTGGATGTATCCACATGAATAATAAATAACAAACCACATAGGTCAGAACATACAGTAAAACCACGTTTTCTGTAGTAATAATATCTCTGGTGTATCGGATGAGATCCTGGCCATTGTTGTCTGTTTCACAGGGGTGTTGCCCAGGGATTGTGTTCTGCGTTATAGGGCTGGAGTCACAGTGTAGGACACCACTAGAGGTGACGGTTGGGACGGGGGCGTGGGCGGCACATAGCGGGGCTGTGTGGGTGTCTAGATGGAGAGCACCACTGCTAAACAAGGTTGCATCACTTCCCTGAGTGATCGTCAACCGACCAACTAGCCGTTCCCATGGCGATGACCAACCTCCAGGTTGATAGGTTGCCAGTCTGCCCTAAAACCAATGATTGAACCCCGTTAGCCTCAAAGGACTGCACCAGGCAACCTGGTTAAACTGGATTCATCAGGTTTGGGTGTTGGGAAAAGTAGATTTAATGAGACCTAAAGTCACCTACTGAATCTAATGTCATGTTCTCAGACCACTTCCTAACGCTCACGTGGTTTTTCCTGGATGATTCTGTCTTTGGTCTCGTTTGTAGGCTCCCACGTGTGTGTGTGTGTGTGTGTGTGTGTGTGTGTGTGTGTGTGTGTGTGTGTGTGTGTGTGTGTGTGTGTGTGTGTGTGTGTGTGTGTGTGTGTGTGTGTGTGTGTGTGTGTGTGTGTGTGTGTGTGTGTGTGTGTGTGTGTGTGTGTGTGTGTGTGTGTGTGTGTGTGTGTACATCATGCCCTTCCTGTGTGTGTATCATTCCCTTTCTCTCTCTGTCTCTCAGTGTGTCTGTGTGCCACAGTGTAAAGGCGTACCGGTAGCTCTTTGTGCCCAGCTGTGGACTCATTAAAGGCCCATCTGGACATCTGTACACAATAGGGCCTATCTGAGGCTGGCTTCCCCCTGTCCTGTGACTGTCCTGTCTCTCCCTGTGTCCAAACACCATGAGCATGTATACTCCATCTAGTCAAAGTAGCTAGGGTAACACAACACAAACACTGCCGGCTAGCTACATATCCTCGACCAAAATCATCCAAGGAAAACACAAACTGTAGCTGAGAATTGAAATATCCTTGCTAACAGTTGTAGCTACAACACAAGTAGTAATAATCCACTAGATTACCTTGTATCTTTATTCACCTCTTATTTCAGTATTTTCCACTGTCTCTATGCACACTCACAAGGCCCTACACACACACGCACACACACACACACACGCACGCACGCACACAAACGCATGCACGCACACACGCACACGCAAGCACACACACACGCACACACACACATGCACGCACGCACACGCACGCACACGCAAGCACACACACACGCACACGCACACACATGCACACACGCACACACGCACACACGCACACACACACACACACACA